>NC_133203.1:21348947-21363947 GCF_958299795.1 Porites lutea
AGGTAGAGACCAAAAAATTGGCTCCAGGATTCACTGCACGCACTAAGGGCCGTTTCACACCGGTCGAGCTACTGCTGTGCCGAAAGTAGTTTGATTTAAGTGATCAAATGAAAGTAGACTTCAGCAGAACTTAATTTCAAACGTCACTCTTCTACCATAATGAACTCAATTCATATACACCTATTTTAATAAAGGTAGTCTTATATTCTGCATTTTAATGACCAAATCCCAAAGCAACCTTCATTGAAATATGTGAACATGTATAAGAATATTGAAATTTTAACATCTGAATAACCCACATTTTATATATCAAAATTGTAACATGACTCGGAGGCTAAAGGGACAACATTGCATTTTCTTTTGTCTTGCAATTGCCAGATGAAGCTTAACAACAAAGGACAAAGGTGGGTAAAAGTGAAAAAGAGTTCCCTAAAAGTATATCGGCCAACTAGAGAATACCAATGATTAACCGACAGATGCTGATGAAAAGCCAGGTGCAAATGTCAGTCCCCCAAAAAGGGTCTTGCCACCGTGGACAAACAAGTAAGACAAGGAAAAAACTATATTGCAATTCTGGAGGTGACGCAAAGGAGCCTCATTGCCCATGCACTATTGGTAACAGATCTTGTACTTCATTCTGTAAATGCTTTAACTGTGGGAAACGACCACCTAGAAACAACCATATTGACAACCAATCTTCTTGTTGCTGTGGAGCCAACAATAAAAACGGTGGTGAAGAAGTCAAAAGTTGCACTGATACCATAGGTAAAAGACGAACAAAATGTAACTGTTATATTTATATAGAGACCGGCCATGTACCAATAAGTGCCGTTGTTATGGGTGCAGCAATGAGTATGGAAGAAGATACGCCAGCAATGTTTCCTCAACGCAAAAAAGAAACATTAAATGCACCTCAAGCCCATCAAGTTTACAAAGGAAGAGAACTGACAAATTTCTTACAGAGAACGACTTCGAAATTAAGCAAGGGTCTTGGACAACGGAGGAGACATATTTAATAGAAGCAGTAATGTCATTTTTAAGTTCAGCAAGTATTGTGCTGTCGGATGAAAACGTCACAAATATGTACAGTTTTGTTTGCACTTCTGCCTTCGCATGTACAGCAAATTGTAAGTCAGAGGGGCAGATAAAAGCAAAGGTATCCTGTGTTAAGAATAGGCACAATGCACCACAAAAATTTCTATATGAGATTGCTGCGCTGGATTCCCAAACTTGACCCAGTGCCTAACTTGCATCCATAAATACTGACAATTTTAATAAGATTTCCTTTGTACAACCCAAAATTTGTTGTCCGTTACTAAAAAGGAGGAGAAATGAGTGTGTCAACATGACCTTTTATTGCAGTTTTCTTACACAAAAAAAAGGTAAAAAAGGGCGGCCAAGGTGACAAAATGTAATAAGTATTTGTAACACTTCCCTATAAAGAACCTTTTATGAATGACTGACTGCGATTGAAGTGTAGTTTCTGAAATCAAGTTAGCTGATCTTTATATTCAATTTCATCTATCTTTTATTCATAACCATACAACCTGTGCATGCAGGGTAAGAATTGGTCTCAGGAAGTTAAATAGAACAGCACAGTTTTCACTATACGTTAGATTAGATCTGTTTTCATGGTGAAAGATTACGTATGCCAATCCCAGCTTGGTAACTAATCTTTAACACAAATTTCTGCAGATAATGAAAGGTGTAGATGTCATTAGTAAGACCCAGTTTCTCAGGGCATTGGGGCTACCCGAACATTTTTTGCCAGATTCTTTAAAGCGAATTGCCCAAGGAATTCAAGCTTCAGACAAATGCGAAGGTAGATTGATAATAATCACGCAATTAAGTAAATTAAAGGCAGATTGAAACTACAGAGATGACTAATCAGTCATTGAGTGAATATACATCACAGCACTTTAATTTATACAGCATTACACAGTCTTTATGCAGGACCTCTCGCCCCCCCCAAAAAAACCCACCATAGTTCACTTGTGGAAATAATTTTGTTGGCAAATTCGAATTGGGGGTGGGAAAATGTTAGGGTAGGCCAAAGCGTAGTGCAAAGAAGTTGAATATAACAACATCAACTGAAGCACTTACAGTAGATGTGCGGGAAACACATTCATAAATTACCATGAATGTGTTATGTGCTCGTATTTTGGCGCGATCAAAACAAAAAGACTGGGCAAGTGGACATTACTTGAAATCTGTCTGAATAAACTTGCCATGTACAATGCATGGGATGTGTGTGACACCTGCATTCAACAGGTCTGTATTAAGCAGTCGTGGTCACCTCTTAATATTGAGTCACAAAGAGTGTTTTTCTTATTTGAAGTTGCATTTTACTGGTCACTTCATGAACTAGAAATGCTCATTTATTTTAACATAAAGTTAACTCCGTCACCTTATTAAGTAGTCATTTAGCCATTACCCAAGTATTAAAAACAATTTTGACGGAGTCCCTTCTGTCTTAACTACAATCTTTTGTTTCCACTTCAGAGGGCACAAGCACTGTTACTATCAGCCAGGAATCCTAAGACAACCTTGAAACAGGTAGTTTCCTTGTGTTTATCTCACAACAGTTTACAAAAAAGTTTGAAGTCTCCGCACGACTGGCAAGCTGAGTTTACTCGTCATTCAAAGACACCTTTACATGACAAACCACAGTTGATGAAGGTATCGTAAAATTGAGTTCCATATATGCGAAACTGTTTTTGGGAAGGTTTGCACCATGGTATTACTCACATTTACATTTGTAAGTTAATGGAATAACAGTGACTGGGGATGAGCCGTTTCACGCTTTCAATTGTTCTATTGCTTTTGCTTTAGATGGTACAAACGCTGTTACTATCAGCCAAGAACCAGAAGACAACATTGAAACAGGTATAGAATTAATATTGAAATATGTAGTTGTTACGTTTAACAACAGCAATGAGTGTATACATAATGCTTTTAAAAGGCAAACGTAAGAATAAATCTTGAAATTTGGTTGTCCCCATAGAAATGCTGTAATTATGATTGTTCAGAAACGGCACTTGGTTGATATGTTTTTAGGTTCCTTTGATCCAATTGTTGTGCAGGAAAACGAAGGAGAGGAAATGGTAAATGCTTTTTGTTTGTTTGTTTGTTTGCAAGAGAAAAGTGTTGTCAGGTTCAGTTTTTCTACCATAGGCCAACCAACCAAAAGGTGAACCACATTAGATTTTAACAAGACAAGCTATAACTTGTCAATTTCTGTCTGTTTTAAGAGTTTGATGATATCTTTTTAGTCAATGCAGTAAAAGGTGAGAATTGAGTTATGTCATTACTGCTTTAGATAATACTACAAAAAGTTTGATTTGTAGGTTCCCAGTCACTCAATTATTAACATATGCTGACATTTATGTTACTTGCTTCCACGAAATTGTAATCACTGTTTTACTTTCAATTTATTCAATCCTTTCTTCCTTTTTTTCCTTTTTCTTTCCTGTAGAAGCAGAAACCATGGACAAACCACCTGGCCCTAGAAAAAGAACACGAGGTATAATAGCTAATTGAATGAAAAATAGTGTATATTAGTTTAGTGAATGGTGACACTTTAGTAAAAAAAACATGATTATCTGCAGGCCAAAACTACTCGAGTGCGAAAATGCTTGGCACTTATCCCGAGTTGTGTCTTACATTGCTTGATTTTTTAAAAATGTTTTTTGCCCGTATTTTGGTAGTTTTCCATTTAGGGGAATAGTTAATAGAAAAAATATACTAGATAGCCTTAATGTATCTGAATAATCTTTTAGTGTTTAACTTTTTGATCAAATCATTTTTGAAATCTCTCCTGTTAAAACAATGATCCTTGGAGCAAATGCGGGGTAAGCGAAGTGCTACACTGTAGGGAATAGACTTTTTAGTGTGATATGGGTGGCTTGAAGAGTGCAGTAAGTATTGGTGTTTATCCGTAGGTTTGCAGTAAAGATCAGTTTCTATTTTACTGTTATGGAGTTCAATGTTTACAACTACGAAAGGGATAGGCGTTGAGCGTTCACTAGTGAATTTACTAGTAGGTGTATGTTGTTGAGGTACTTTATAAACTTGTTAAATTTTTCTTCACCATGTGTCCAAACCATTGCAGACATGGAACTTATTTCACTTTAGTTACAACCCACCCTCAGTATGTCATGACGTACGGCAAGAGAAGCGTACCTCATAGATAGAGGCAAAACCCTGTCACCAGATGGCCTGAACCGAAGGAGTGAACATTGAACTGTTTCTATTTCTATTTTTATTGTATAATCATTTACCTGTATATTGAGAATAATCTGTACTTTCAGAAATTTTGTCTTCACAAAGTTTGGTAATATAAAAGCCTTCTATGGTTGTTATTCTACTTAAGCCAACATAACGTATGTGTGGTACTGCTTGTCTTGTGTCAAAATTGGCAACCACATTTGTCTGTGTCACCCTGTGACACAGCAGCTGCTGGGAGTAAAGGAAACTGTTTTCTAACTACTTGTGCAGTTCTGTTTCTACCAGTAGAAAACTGTACGGTTATTGGTTTAATTGATGTCCAATCTGGCTTAATACCTTGTGTATACAGATTTTTGTTACTTTGGCGAGTCTTTTCTCTGACATCAGCATTGTCAAACTGTACCCATATTATTCCAGATGGCTTTTCTGACTGATCTTTTTAACAATGTTGCCAGCACCATTGGTGATTCCATCTTGAATTCTTAGATTCATAGCAAATTCTGTTCTTTCTCCCTCAGCTAACTTAAGGTTGGAAATTACTTGCTTTGTTTTTCTAGGATCATTTGGTATTTGCTTCATGATCTTATCTCTTAGTTCAGCTGAGTATGCTCCTACTACACTATCCTCTGCTTTGATAGTATATTTTACACCTGTTGCTAAACAGTGTAGTTGTACTTTGTACTTTGTTATTCTGAACAACTAAATGTGGAATTTGCATTAAGTTATTAGCTGATGAGTCCTGAACGATTCTGTCTCTGATTCTCAAAACGTCGTCTCTAGTATGTTTTCCTTCTTGTAACCGGTTGAAAATCTCGGCAAATTATTCACTTTTTCTCTGTCTCATTAATGTTTTGTGCTCAAACATCTTTAAATGCTCCTGCCATAGGTTTGGTGCTAGTATTCCATACTCGGAATTATCCAGATCTTTTAATATACATCTGTCCATGGCCGACTGGAGTTGGAAAAGGTCACCAATAGCTATAATGCTTACACCACCAAAGACATCTTTACTTCCTTTGAGATCTTTCAGTCTGTTCTTTATCTGCACATTGAACATTGCATTACCTACCACAGATACCTCAATTTAATAACTCCTACTTGGCATCTAAGTCTGTTAAGCCTGCTCGAGTGAAGAGGTTTATAGATTCTTAATAAATGAAATATTGGTATATCTAGTGAGCTGTGAATTGTACTGCCTTAAATGTTATAAGCAGGTTTTCCAGTTGGTACTATTAGCATTGTTTTAATCTCATTGAAATCACTGCCAGCTCTGGAGTTGTAATACTTTAATGCTGCCTGATAAAGTGCGTTAGTGAGGTGAGACTTGCCTACACCGGCACCTCCACTAAGAAAGGAGTAAAATGGCTTACCAGATGTCTTAATGTGATGCAATATATGGTAAAAAATTATTTTTGTTCGTTATTTAGTTTTGTACCATTTGTGTGAATTTGTCGTCTTGTAACTCATTTAATAACAGCTCCCCTCTGTTTGACACAGCAGATGTTCTCTACACACATGGCAGCTCTTCTGTCTGATCTTCTCAATTCCAGTGCTGTCAACTCTCCTCTCAACCCCGTTGGCAAGAACAGTGAGCAGGTGGTAGAGATGGATGAACAGGAACCGAAAAGGTGGTAAACAAGTCTTCAACTCTGCTAGTGGCCAGTGGTTTTGGAAGCGTGACATGTCGGCCTGCAAATTTCATTGTTTTCTTAAGAAAAGTTACCCAGAAAACAAAGAAGAAAGGGAGATATCACAGCAAGCAGGATTGGGAGAGAAAAAGATCACCTTCAAAGCATTCTTTTACTGAACGAAGTGAAGTTAATGTTATGAGGCAAAAACTCTGCTATATTTAAGTCCATGTCGTACCAATTAAAGAAAGCGGTTCTCTTACAAATGGGATTACGAAGATTGTAACCATCATTCCCACACCCAAGATTCTTACCAAGATTGTTTCAAGGATTCCCGCACTCAAAAATTTTACGGAACTTGGTATCCTCCGTATAATATAGTAAACTGAAAATTCCTGATCACACCTATGCTGCCCTTTACCATGGTAATGTTGAGTTTACCATAGTAATCGTTCTCTGGTGTGACCTCAACCAATGTAGACCAAATTTGGAACAATTTTGTGAAATGTGTAAAATGACATCAAGTGTGCAGCAAAATTGAAAGATTTTTGAACAGTTGTTCAAGAAGATCCTGGGATGATTTTGAGTTGCTTTGGCAGTGAGTAAAAAATGCTGGAATATTTCAGTCGTTTCACAAGGAAGAAATAGGCTAATCTACTGGCTGAACGCATATCAAGAACATAGAGAATACTTCATGGAAAGTGCTGACGTACGGTATTTACGCACAAGTTGTTGATGTATCAGAAATCGAACGAGTGAGCGCAGTGAACGAGTAAGATTTCTGATACAAAAACGAGTGCGTAAATACCGTACAAAGCACTTTCCATGTGGTATTGTGTTTATTATATACATACTGAGACATTCATAATTTTGGCGGCCTTTTTATTTTAAATCTTTCAAAAATGCTAAAATTTGCCGCTACACACTTACCGCAAAATGACAACGAAAACAAAGTATTAGCTTTTTAGTAAAAACGTTTGTTAAAAACATAAATGACGGTAAGGATATGAGGTAATCCAAGAACTATAAGTAATCTTAACTGTTTGTTCTCAATGCACAATTGAAAATGAGTGAATTTAAGTAAAATGGCCAGTTTCAATATAAGCTTAAGCTTAAATGAAAAGCAAAGTAGCTCCGACAAAAAGCACAACAAAAGCTTACGTCTCGTTCCGTTTTTCCCTTTCCGCTGTTGTTTCGCCGGCTCTCTACCATTTTCTTTATCAACAGTGAAACAAACGAAACTATTCCACTCCATTTCAGAAATGTTTTTCACTTTTTTAGCAAGAAAAACACTTTGAGTAAAACTTTTCTCGTTGAATGTGTGCGAAGCGGCACTGCAAGCTGCGATAAAAGGCAGGAATTTTGGCGCGAAACTCACACACCTCTGTGGCTTCTGATTGGACGTCTCATTTTTCTCACACGTGAAAAAACATCGTTCGCGATTCTGATTACCTCCTAAACTTGCCACTAAACATGAGCATTTTTGTATTTGTATTTGTATTATATTTTTACTCCATCCTATAATACATTGGTTGTACAATAATACAATAGTTGTACAATATCAATTCGTGCAAAGTTGCTTAAACTACGTGGACATAATAACAACAATGTAAGAAGAAAATTAGAATGGAGAAAGGCACATTATAGTAAAACTTATCATGGCCCTTTAACAAGATCGACTTTATTTTTTTGTAGTTTTGTCATTCAGTAAAATGCAAACACGCACGCACGCACACAAGTCAATATTGAGGAAGATAATATTTTTTATGTATTTTAAGCATGAGCATTAATTAAGAGTTGGTACGCAATAAGTTATAGGCAAATTGTAAAGACGATTACCCAGGTTTGGTATTTTTGCCTCAAAGTAGACAGATGACTGGAACAAATTTTGCCCTTCTTTTGTGCTTAGCAACCTCCCACGGGCATCCTTAACATGACGGTTGAACACCGCACAATTACCATTTGTCAAGTTAAATAACTAAATCAATAAATCAACACGTGTGTCTCCGTATGTTCTGTCAGTTTCATGTGTGTATGGCTTGTTAAAAAATTTTATACTAGGTGACATGATATTGGCTGATAAGGGATTTCTTATTCAGGATCTGTTGCGGAGGGGAGTTTCCATGAACATTCCTCCTTTTCTTAACTGTGGAAAATTTTGAAGAGAATGAAGCAAGAGCAGCCGAGTCAATAGCGAGGAACACATACACATGGAGTATCCTAAAGCCAGATTGAACAGTTTCAAGGTTCTTAACTTTATCCCCTCTTTTCTACGTTGCCATGCAAGTAAACGCTGCCAGCTGTGTGCAGCACTTATTAATTAATCTACCATTGCCATTGATCAAAGATGGTTTCCAAGAAGTAGAAACCTCATTTCCATATAAATCACAGAACATTTAGAATTTGGAAAGAGAATACTTTTGTCTTCTTACTAGAGCTAACCTGTAGTTAGAAGTTCATGTGGGGGAGTATTTGTATTTGAAAACATTTTCCTACATGAGCCTCCATAGCTGCAAGTTAGATTCAACTCAACTCTTAAAATATGAGAATGGTGTACCTTAGGTGTATCGGGTCATGGTCAACTCCTGTGGGGTATTTCTGAGGGTGCCAGTGTGGTTAACTGCTTAACGTATAAAGGCCTTTTTTCGCTATCATAAGTGTATAAATTACAAAATATTTAGTGACAAGCATATTAAAGAATGTGATTTTTAAGCATATATGGAGCAAAGTAGACACAAAGACATAAAAGAATTAATGCAAAAAGATGAGGCTTTCCTAAGAATAACACTATTATTTAGAGAAAGAAATAAAAAGAAAAAAATGCCTCTTTTGCATTGTGAATGTTCACTTGCTTCCCATCTTCCCTGGTATTTGTTTTGAAGGAAGAACACAGTATGCGACTGATTCAGCTAAAGGGTGAGTCAAGCTTGTTACCCCTTTCGATGATACAGTTGAATTCCTAACACACCTTGGGGACTTGTTGCGTAACTTTGGAATTTGTTGGTGGGGAGGCCAGACCAGTATGGATTAGAGTAGTTTATAAGACTTTCAAACAGTGACATTGCAAAGTTGAGCTAAGTACTCTCGTTTACATGATACTATCATTAGAAACAAGCTACAATGAAGTTGCATAGAAACAAAACGAAAGAGAGGGCCAGTAGATTATTATTGCATGAGCCACCTTACTTTAACTTTAGAGGTAACCTGGCTGTCTATCATGGGCAGTTTAATAACTCGATCTCTTTTGATTGGTGGCCAAGGCAAAATCTAGGTAAAATTAAACAGTTTATACGACTTAGATATTTTTAGCCTAAACTCTAATCTGGATGCTTATTTGAATACTGACTATAACCTCCCTAATCAGTGCATACGAAGAAGATACTTCCCCCCACACAGCACAAAATGTTAAAGGAAAAACTCCCTGAAAACATGGTTAAGTCTCGTTTTTCCATCTTTTATAACAATATTGTGTGCATCAACTGCAACCTAGAAAATGTAGAATTGTTATTACAAATTCTAATGAGAGCAAAGCCCATCCAAGCATCCCAGGTTATGTTTTTGAGCATGTGCCAACACCACTGACTATTCAAGATTCTCCGCTGATCACTTTAACGATGAGCTGTCTGAAGTTGACTAGAATTGAATACTTGCAAATTCCACAAATTGTGTGAACAAATTTTTATTATTATTTTACAACAAGTATAATACAATTGTCAACAAGCACGCTCCAATGAAAATATTATCTAATTACAAAGCAAAGCAGCTATCTAAACCCTGGATGACTAATGGAATTAAGGCAGGTATTAAGGTTAAAAATAAATTATATGCATCTGGACACGAAGAGCATTATATTTTGCCCTTTCTAACCGTGTTACTAGTGCTATCTCATTAAAAAATCTTAACAAATTTACTTTGAATTTTAACCATGGCTACTCTGAGATCAAGGACAAACCAGTTTAACTAACTGCATTTACGTACTGGTCTAGAATGACAGAACTTTACCCCAGTCAAACAAAAGTGAGTGAACTACCTGCAAATTGAAATTATAGCAAACAAGAGACGGTCCTGAACCTCAATGATGTGATTGGTTCTTTTGTGGACAGCTTCTGCTTGAACCTGCCAGATGTAAAGAAAGCCATTGACAGGTAAATGGAACAACAAGAAACCTGCGTTGATAATACTGACAATTCCGATAATACTGACAAAATTTTGTTGTCTTATACAGAATATCTCAAGGAACAACTCAGCATACTAACAATTCAAAAGGTGCCTTTTTACACATTCAGTTAGTAATTTACAAAAAAAGTTAATATTTTGTAAAAAAATTGTGCTGGAATACTTTTATTGTAGATTTTGCCTTGATTATCGTCTTTTGGATAATGAAAATATCACTGGTAATAAGCTGAGATTTCAGTATAGATGAACAGCTACCTTTTTTAAGTCCATTAACATGACTCGTAAAAACCAACCTTGAAATCCATCATGTCTTTGGACAAGGAGCTCTCACATTTTGCCTATCTTGTTAATGTTAGTTGCCCATGTTTTTGCACTTGAAAGGCCTTGGGTCACTGTGGGCATGTCCCAACAACTCCGGTACCAAAGGAACAAAAAGAATTATTGCATAAATGCAAGGCAAAACAAATGAGTTACAATTCCTCGACTCTCAACCGACATTTGGGGACATACTCGATAGAAGCACAAAAGTCCAATTCAATATTGATGTGAAACACAGCCTTGTCATAGCTGGTGCAAAGGTATCCTCCTCTCACAAAAGGAAAAGGCCGGCATTCACTTTCAAGTCTAGCAAAGGATTAGACAGCAAAGAATAGCCTAAAAGGTACTCTGACTTAAAGGCAGAGCAAATCCAAGTTCACAGAAGAGGAGTCGATAAAGCACGAGCTCTGTTTTAAAAGGAGATGCCATAGCAATGCATTGATCTTTTGAAAGAAAATGACCGCTGGAAGAAACCCCATGTCTACAAGAAACCATAAGGGAGTTTTGTGGTTGAAAGGTTACCAAGAAAAGAGTACAATCGTCTTCAAAAGTCATTTGCGGTAATTAATGTCCCCCCTTAAGAACATCATCCCCTCTCCTGCCACTATTGAGTCTCATTACAGTGTAAGGGTCCAACTTCCAAGACGTCAACATTGTCATATCAGAAGAATTAATGACTTTGTAACTTATGAATTTCAGTGAATGTATGTAAATGGTTAAATGTATGTGACAATGACCTTTCCCAACAATTCCGTTATTACTGCAAGTGGGTGAAATAAACAGAATATCTATCTATCTAATGAAGATGTAACAACTAATGAGAACATCCCAGAGGAAGGTCAATATGAAGGTCAGCGGCATGAAAATGAAGACATAACCATGAAAAATACCAAAAGACCTTAAGTTTCTGAGGTTGATAACAGCAGTGGAAGAAAATGGAAGATCAGCAAGGTGGTTGAAGGTAAGAAGACTTACATCCACATCAAGCGGGTCTTAAAACCTCTCCTGCCCTGTGAGTATCTGTCGCTGTCATCAGCAGAGGCACTGCGAATCACAGTACCTCCAAGGAAAGGAGCATGTGAATCCAAAACAATGACACATTCAAGTATTGCAATGTTGCTTTAAAAGTCACTGACAATGGCACACCAGTATACATCAGTTAACTTACCACGGTTTCTAGCCAAACTTCAGGTATTTTGTTTTAGTCACGCAGCCCGTTTTGAGGAGATTCTTGGTCGTTTCATAAACTGTTTTGTGATAAACAGGGAAAATTGGTTTGGAAGGGGTAGAGAAGAATGAGGGATAAGAACAGGAGATACAAAAACCCCAGTCACTCCACCGAGGGGCTTTAAAACTGTGCGCAAATGCCCCACCCTAGGGACTATTCTGGATTTCGTTTTCTCGAATTTCTTATTTTATAACTTACTGTTACTTCATAGGATGAAGCTTATCACTTTTTGAGAACCCATGTCACCGGGGGCTATTTTGCATGGAGACGGCAGAATTTTCAGGTTTATAGACTTAATGTGATGGCCACATGATTCGAACCTGACGTTGAATGTCCTGTTACAGATATTTGTGGAACTCTCTGAGGTGCTTGAGTTAAGTGATCAATAATCCCTGAAAACTGACGATTTTGTGTTTATAGAACAAGTTAAAATTGACAATCCTGGGTCTTACTTTTATAACATGTTTCACCCTTCTAACAGAGTCACTTCGAGGGGGAAGTCCCCTCTGGGGCTTTGCATTTTGTATTAAATTACCTTCCTACTTCTCCACTGTTATGCCATATTGTACCTCAACTATTAACACTTAATTTAAATTTTTACATTACAAAATGGTTTTCTTTTTGCATTTTGCATAGCATCTGGAGCAAGAGTGGCAGTAAATGATTCGAACCTTATGTTGAATGTCCTTTTACAGATATTTGTGGGACTCTCTGAGGTGCTTGAGTTAAGCGATCAATTATTCCTAAAAACTGACGATTTTGTGTTTGTAGAACAGTTAAAATAGACAATCCTCGCTCTTACTTTTAGACCATGTTTCACCCTTCTAACAGAGTCGCTTTAAACTTTCCCGACTCGTCTAGCAAAGATCGAAGTGACTCTGCTTGCAGCGTCAGTACAAGCCGTTGACCATGGTACTGATACTAATTTGTAATTGTGATTGTTGTTTTCCACTTATCATGACTAACCTTCAAAAGAACTGCACAAGACTAAGCACATCATAACCGTTTTTATGTGGTTTTTCACTTTTTTTTTAGGAAGGACGCTTACCCCTGTTCTATTCCTACACATGGATAATTGTTATCAAGAATGCAAGAATCGCTATATTCTTGGCTTTTGTTCACCTCTTGTAGAGAAAGAAATATTTGAGGAAGTAAGTGCCAAAGACAACTATAAAGTAACAGCATCAGCTGTAATAGTATAACTCCATCAATTTAGCCAAGAATTTCCATGACATGTTTTCCCTTTGGTCACAAAGCCCTCAAGTATGTACTTCAGTTTCCTTCCTTTTTGTTCTTTGTAAAACCAAATTTTTTTTGTGTCTTTTCCCCTTTTCAGATTCGCTTGTCTTTCCTTATGGTCGGTCGTACGCATGAAGACGTTTACTTTGCATTTCAAATTTAAATGACAATGTTTAATATGTCGACTTGACAATTTTTTAGCTCATTACTTGTAATGTGTAAGGAAAAATGCGTACAGTAGACGAGTTATTATACATCTGCTCTTTAGAATTTCCCATTGCACAAAGAATATCTGTTACTCGGATAACACTTAATGCTGTCCAAAAATAATTTCCCTTTTAAGTTCAAGTAATTTTGGTCCAAGGAGAGGCATATGGACCATATGCTAAACAATAAGGGCATTTGTTTTGAAACTGTGTGCTAAAACAAAGTAGTATGAAAAGTTAAGTATAAAAAATCTACCCAATTCATAACATGCACTTTTTCCAGTTGCATCAATATTCATTTTCATGCAGTCTAATAAATTTCTTTTCACCCTTTCATTTTCAGTTTTTTAGTAGAATTTCAAAATGACTCCACATGAAGGACTCAATGACGTTGCCTGCTTTAGTGAGGAACATTCAAAATGCCTATACCCCAGTTCCAGACATCCGCGTGATAGAATTCATTTTTGATATTAAGTAATGGATCAAACCATTCCTAAAGAAAATAAAAAATCACGTGTACCCTCATACTTATAGATTCTTAAAGAGGAATGGCCAAGTCCCAATGAAATACAAAAACTGGGCAAGTGATGAGACGTGGCTTCCAAAGGGTCCTGGTCAACGCATTTTGAGCAGTACACCATGGGAATCTCTCCCTTAGTCAGGCCTGGTACAAAGAAGTTGTTGCCAATCAAAGACCTGAAGGAGTGCATGAAAAAGTGCAAATGCTTGGCACACGAAGACAGGCAATGGTGGTCCTCTTTTATCCTTGCTGAGAAAGAATTCTGTGCGAAATGGGAAGCTGCTTCTGCCAAATTTCTCAGTGAGGATAAAAGAGCACCTCAACAAATTGAAGAGGCATCGCCCGATTAAGAAAGCCACAACAACAGACCCGGACAAATGCAACGGGAGGAAACCCTGAATGATCTTCTTAGGAAAGCAGACCATTTCCCACAAGCGAGTCCGTGTTTTAGTGCTTAATGCACAAATGTGGTCTTTCATGGGCTTTTTGTTCAGGCATTGTGACATTCAACATTCGAACCCTGTACATCTGGGCTCTAAGGCTACCATAGATAGTATTGGTATAATAAGGGTGTCTGGAATAAGCATTAAAGTCAAAACATTAAAGTCTCCCATTGACATATAACGCAACTTGTACAGTACTCAGGAGAACGAATTGTTGACAAAATAGTGAGAAATTATAGACAAGACTTTATCATACCTAAAATACAGATACAGTGCTGCTGTCAGCCCCCGGTTGCCTTGAGTTTTTGTAAGTTATCAATGAAATAATTTATGTCTGGCTTGGGGAGAAGGGTCAGGAACTTCAACTTAATTTTCATTTTCTACTTCTTGCTGACAGGTCACAGTGCAGGAGAAAAGGAAAAATGGAGACGACGGTGCTCCAAGAATAAGGCAGAGGGGATCTAAACAGAGCATTTCCTCTTAAGCCTATTTTATTCTCTATATATAATTTATTCTCAAGAAATTCGTTCAAGGAAATGTTTGTTAGAAAGCTCACTAGCAAAGTTATAAACAAACCAAAGGTGATTCATTACTTTTTTTGTTCTACGGTAACACAGTAAGGAGAAAAGCCAAAAATTTTTTATTTCTTATTTTGTAGGCAAACCCGTCAGTGAAAAAAACGAAAAACAAACAAAACCCCAAAAAACTTGAGTCTTGAGTTTAAGCTTGATGTATTGAGGGAGTATGGCCTGTGTGGCCAGCAAATTAAGATTATATCACAAGTTACACGGATAGAGTTTCCAGGGCCTGCCAAAGCGGTGAGGTCTCTGATGAGGTTTTGTAAAATTTTCATTGCCAGGGAGCCCATAATTTAAGGGCTCCTGTCATTGCGTGCTTTTTGAGCACAACGCAAAAAAAAATCATTTGTAAGAAATCATTAGGTGTATTATTTTGATGAAATATCCCTGACAGAATAAGGTGCAGTAACTTGATCTGCTTTTTACCAGTGACATTT
>NC_133203.1:21371447-21401447 GCF_958299795.1 Porites lutea
ACAATGAGTTTATTGAAGTCTGATGCCTTTTTGATGTAAGAACATTTTGTAATCATCTCGACCTCATAATATGATTTGCACCATGCCAAGAAAATATCACTCTAAATTCAAGATTGCTCCGAATCTCTCAATTTAAGAAAGAGTTTTCTTATTTTATGGGAAAATTTAAAACTGATCATAGGATAAGAACTCTTTTTTTTGTGATTTAAACTGCCTGTTTAAAAAGCAATTAATTACCTTGTAGTTAAGTCCAAATATTATTGTTAAAGAACTCTCAATTTAACAATTTGGCAGCAAGGCAACTTCGTCTTCAAATACCATGTTGGGTTATTGTTAAAACAGTTGACTCTCGAAAACTCTAACCCTTGCTCTCAAACCAATTTGTCGTTTCCCTCCGAGCCATTTTTCTTATAATTTTAAATGCAATAACTCAACTTCCAACAACTCGAACCTTTTGCTTTTTCCCTTGGAGATAAAGAGTTTATCGGAAGTTGACTGTAACTTTAATTTTTTCAAGTGCAATGACTCTCCAACATGTTACATTTGACATGTTACAAGTGGGTGGTACTTTGAGCTAGCCGTCCATCTGTACACTAGCCTGCAACTAACTACTGAGCTCTTCATTTTCGCATCTCAAAGTGACCACCTGGTGTTTGAGTCGTTTCTAACATGTTTCAAAAAATGAAAGTTGCTTTGGAGAGTATTGTTTTTCCGTCAAGGCTAATATCAGCGGTTTGATTGACGGCAAAATGATTGTGGGAGTGCCCCAATACCACCAGAAAGTACTCATCCTAGTATTTTATTTTTTAGGGATGATCTTTATCACCAAAATCCATCTACATGGAAACGAAGAGAGGGAAATTAAGAGTTTGGTATGTACTGTACATATTTGATCAGTTTAGCAGGGCAGGAATAGGGGGAATAGTACTCTGATAGCGGAGCTCCACCCGCGTGCGAAGCGCGCGTGTGGACGGAGCTCTATAGCTAAGGAAATGTGGTAATCTACCCATCCGAGAAAATTTGGTAATCACGTGACCGTACGCCCGACCGTCCGTCCGCACCACAGGGAAACCAATGTTTTCTCTCACACTTTCTAGCTAGTTTGGGAGCCCAGTAGAAGACTAATTGCACATCAATGTTGTGATCAATTGACAGCTGTCAAAACAGGATATCCGCTGACCAGTGTCACCTGACCGTACCGCGGGCTCAAGTGTCGACCCATCGAGGTCGAGTACTTTTTTGAAGTTATCCGCTGACAAATTACCAGTTTCAAATGATCGCAGGCTCAAGTCTATTTTTTCCAATGATTCATATGAAATATGTTGTGTTTATGTCACTATGGCCCCGCACTGTCAAGATTTTGATTTCAAACTGACCTCGGACGCGAAAATTCAGCCACTTTTTTAAAAATAAAGGCGGGGAACATCTTTTCTTACCATGGTCACGCGTTGGTCACGCTCTATGTCCAACTTTTGTACTCTGATTGGCCAAAATTTGACAGGTGAGTTCATCCGGAAAATTTACGCAGCATCTTGAAAGTTGTTTACTTTGACAGGTAAAGCTGACAGAGTTTTGTGTCAACTTGTGATGTTTTTAACTGTCTTTTTCCACTGAATGTACAAAATGAAATACAGCTGCTATCAAGAGTCTTCTGTTATCCATGGCTGGTTTGTTTATTGGGTTTTTGGTTGAGAAATGCGTCGCTTGTCAAAATTGGGTAATCCGATTTCAGATGGCATTGTTTTCGTCTTTCACCTTGCTCAATGCGTAAGAGGGTTTAAAAGTCTCAAGCAACTATGGCCTTCCTTGATATCTTTCAGGAACTGAATCTCGAATGGTAAGCCTGAGTAATTATTGTATTTGATGTTTGTTTTTGTTATATCTAATTTCATGAAGTCGAGCACAGTTTATGCAGCAAGTTTTTGCACGTTTGTTAAGATTTGAGTCAATGATCTGATCTAGTATCAGGTTTGATATAAGCACACAGAACTTTAAAAGGCCTTCAGATTTTTTTTTTCACGACAAATAGAAAAAAAACGTTCCGAAGAATATTTAGTTATAAATTTGGCTGTAGAAAGAAAACTTTGAGTGATTTTCTTGCTTCGAGGAGTTCATCTTTGAAAAACAAAACAAACACCGGGAGGCCGGCTGAAAGTAAAACAAAATAAACTTAAGCTTAAGCTTTAAGCTTAAAGACTGAGGATTTTTAGAAACACTTTAATACTTGTCTTGGTGAATGAAAATTGTTGTCTCTGTAAATGTTTTACCGAATTATATTTCTTTTATTGATTGTTCGTAGTCTCTCTTGCAATTTTAATCGCTTGTCCGTGGTGTTTGTTTTCATCGTTCATGAACATCGCTTGCAGGAGTACTTAGAAATGTCGCGCACATCAAACGCTTTATAAGATTACACATCGTTATGACTGGAACCATTAAATAACAAAAAGTAATGATAATAAATTCGTTATTATGTTGAAGCGTATCTCCATTAAAGTTCATTCAAACACTCGACCACACTGACAGCTCGCACTAAAAATGAGAACCGGCTGGCCGTATGGGTGATTTTGGAAATTTTTTGAACGGTTTCGCTAAAAGCCCACGATTCATCGTCCTGGACATTGAAAAATTGTGAAATGCCGTATTCTGTCCGAGGTCTGTATGATAAAAAGTACTGTTTCACCTCAGATGTGATGTATAAAAAGTATAAAAGGTTGGTTTACACACCCTCAGATTTGTTGGCAAGGATTTGTAAAGTAAACCTGTCGAACGCAAAAAAATGCGGCCTGATTTGTTTTCCAAGAATTTGTTTTCGAGGCCTAATCTACTGTGATCAAGAGCCATTATGGCTCTTGAATGTGATAGAAGATGTTTGCTATTTTTTGGGTGTACATATATTTAAGCTATCAACTCGATGTAAGATGTTTCACTCTAAAATAACTTATCTTTTCCCTCAAAAGTCACATGAATGTGCCCTTAAGTTAACTGATTTGTGGATTACAAGTTTATTGTTTGATTTAAAATATAAATTTATGGGAGCTTCGCTTTTAGCCCTGGCTAAATCTATATATTAGACTCCTGACAACATGAAGGCGTTCATCGAGAGCAAGAGAGAATCATGTGTTAAAAAGGAACATATCACAAATTCGTTCTCAGTAATTTTGTTTGTTAGATATGTCACAGCTACACATAACAAAGGTCTATGAAGTACGTTTTGAGACACCACCACATTGCTCCTGGTCGCGCATGTAAACATGCCTATTTTTAACATATTCAACATGTTCATGCCAAGGTATCAGGCTTGGCACGACACCATATCCAGAGGTTAGGTGGTGTTAAGCATGCAATTTTAGTCGGTCTAAAAAACCCTCATACCACTATACAGTTTGTTATAGTGTACCCGGGGGTTTTCCCTTACAATGGATGGTCATGACTAAATCCTTGTCAATTAATAGCTTGTTATTGATATTCCTGATTAAGACATTACTAGTAGTAGTACGACTGAAATCCAAAGCAACACTTACCAAAGAAAATCCTGTGATCAGAGTTTCATATCCTTTGGTAAACACTGGGCTGAATGATGCAAGATTAGTATAGCAGCAAAAAAGATGAATGATTGATGTCTGACGTGAAACTTTAAATAATTATTATTGTTGGTTTTCACACGCCCAACATGTCACATGTATTGGTGGCTTTCAAGAGCAATCTGGATTGGAACCTGAAGCTACATGTAACACCAATATGGTACATTCCTTACTGCTTACTGTAAACAAATATTCATTTACAGTCATGTAACTTTCCATTTCATTATGCTACCTGCAGAGATGCACTTTTTACAATTCAACCGCATTGAGCCCCAAGGAACAAGTCCACAACGCCATCATAATTGAACACTTCAAGCCACTTCTTAGCTCAACGCCATATGCCAGGATTTTAGTTTGCTCTACATTTTTACCTTTTTGTGTTTCTTCACATCGCCACGTTCAACCATGCCGCCACCTTGCCTCGAGATAAAATCATCCTGTATTCACCTTTTTCGCACAAGCAATATAGCATGGCCATCCACACTGAACTGCACAAAACTGCCATCCCCTCCTCAAGTTTGTATTTTTCCACCCTTGTCATCAACATCGTCTTCTGTCTATCCTTGTGTCGTCGTCATCAGCATTTTCTCCGTCCTTCAACTCACCGCCACCTTCAACACACAATCTCATCCTTGCAGTGTCATTGCCTTTATTATGTTTAGCTGTTTTTCTGCCTTTATTTTACTTTATGTCCGCCGTCTATTATTTCCACTAGGTTCTTAAATGCGGGTGTTTACTGTAACCATAAAGTCAAACTAAAAATATATCGTAAATTACACTGCCAAGGAGAATGGGAGAATGGATTGCGCGAAAAAAAAATGCTGAATTGTGGTTTATATATGCACATACTCTCCATATCCTAATGAACCGCTGTAAACTTTGACTGGAAATCGCACTGTGAAAACTTTACAAGTATTAAGTCCCAGTTCGTTTGTCGGTTTTTTGTTTTGCCTTGTCCCAAATTGTCATGTACTGCAAGACAGCGCAAATAGCTTGTTTCCTATGTAACATCAAGGTATTTTCTTTAGCGACGCGTCTCAAAATAGTTCATGGGAGGAGTCAAACCAGAAGGCTCTCAACGTGTCCTTACTGCGGGCGACCATACAAAGGCGTAGACAGTTTTTTTAAACATCTGGTTAGATGCCATCCAACTAGGCCGCCATGCAGTGACTAAGATTTTGCTGCCCGATGATGACAGGCATCCAGATGGAACAATATTCTTGTAAGAATTACCTTTCGTAACTATAATACCTTCTGAGGACAGCTGTAATGTTTATCGGGTACAAGTCTTTAGAGAAGGAAACTTTAAATAAAATACATACCATGTAAACGCTAAACACACACGTCTGTCCTCGAAACACTTTTGTCCTAAAATCTTATTATTTTTCATTTTAACAAGATTGGACCAAAAAAATCGATAAAGGTTTGTGACTTTATAATTTGATGCAAGCAACGCGCACGACCTTTCCAGTGTAAGTTACTTCTACATGTTCTATACAGCTCACTGTAAGCCGGCAGCTGTAACAGAGTTATTCAAGTAGAAAAAAAGTGTCATTGCCGTCCTTTTATACAACACATCTCACCTTGTTTCCGTGGCTAAGCCCACGCCACTGTACTCTAGCATTTTTCCTCAAAATCTCATTATTTTTTCTTTTAATACGATCCCCCAAAAAATAGATAAAGGTTTGTGTCTCTCAAATGAGGAGCCACCAGGACCGACTCATGAATAAACTACATTTGTGTCTCAGGGTACTTCTAAGCTAGAAAAAATGACATTGCCTCTTCTTACACATCACATTTACTACAGGAAAAACAATAGAATCACTCGAACAAAACTCAGTATATTTACAGACCAAACCCAAGTTGACTATTTTTGGAGTAATCAACGATCAGTTATCTCCTTTATCCAAATTAAGAACCTTATTAAGAACTTACTTAGCCTAAATTGCCAATAAGTAACCCAAAATACAAGAAACTATTTTGCCAGACTTTAAATAGGATAGGGTTCTTCTATGTGGGTGTTTACTGCATTGTAGTGTTGACATTTCCGGTACTTTGGATTAGAGAGGGCTATGAAAAAGTATGGCTTTAATGGAGGGGGGGGGGGGGGGGGCAGGAGAAAATACTCAGGTTGCATTTAGGTAGTCCAGCATACAACAATGCCTAAATTAATAAGCTATGTTTTTATTCTTTTCTTTCCAAAGGGTACAAGGTCTCTGACTTTGATCGGCTTTTTCCAGAGATTACAGTGTTGTCTGATACATCAAGATGCTGATGGGCCTTCTTTTCCTGCCTTTTCATGAGATCACTCCGATGTTGGTTTGACAAAGTGTACAGGACCAAAAAAACACCCCCCTCCAAGATCTCGACAACTACATAAAATGCCAGTGGATCGAGAACCCCGTGTTTACACCAAAGGACTGGCACACCTTTAAGAAACTAATTTGTACCAATAATGACATTGAAGGTTGGAATTAGCCCTTAATCGAAGATCTGGTGGGCAATGCGGACTACCTTATATTATCTGATTGAGCTACTGGACAGAGAGGCGAAACTTACAGCTGTCACCATTAGCAGACAAAGTTCGATTGCATAGGTCACTATGCTTGGCCTGTCAACACCTTTTATTTTATCTCCTCTATCGGAACGATGCTCAAAGACTCTTTTGTTTTATGAACAATCAGACAAAAGTCCAGATTCTACAAGTAGACGACTCGGCATTCTTCCCCTCCCCTCTCCCATTAATAGAAAAAGACTGCCTGATCGTAAGTTAATGCTTCCTTGGACGAAAAAAAAAGAGCAAGCTTATAATTGCACATGCAATATGTTTAGAATAGTATGAATCGTGGGTAGCTGTGCAGATTTAGCTTGCAAACACAACTTGATGTTGAGTTCCCTCCTGGGGCTTCCTTTCGCTACAAATCCTGCATGATATTTTAAAATACCACCTCTGTTTATGTGCCAAGGGTGTTTTAGCTGGACGTCAAAAATTGTTCCACCAGATACGAAAAACCACTAAAACCTATTCCTTATTCTTAAATGACTGATATGGCAATCCGAGAAGGCAGACTTTCATGAATTGACTCCTACTCGCCAGGCTTTTTTCACAGATCGTAACGATCATATGGAAACTTCTTCGTTTTTCCCCACACCGCGCAGTATGTTATTGTAAAAAAAAAGTTAACAAAAAGCTTTTCAACCTTAATACGACATTGACATATGTGAGAAAAATCACAGGAAGCACAATAAAAGTAACAGAGTCAGAACAGTAAAACATTGTTTTGTAGCTATTGTGAAGACTGGGTCCACGTCATTTCGTTGCCAGTTGCTACCTGTTTTACAGCGGTATTCCTACAACAGTGCACAATGGAGTTCACCTTGCTTATTATTTCCATGTAATTTCTCGTGGCCTTGCGACCTGCAGAGATGCATAAATGTTTTAAAGTCACTGACCTTGTTAAAGGTTAGTGTACTTTTTACAATGCAACCGCATTGAGCCCGAAGGAACAAGTCCACAATGCCATCATAATTGACACTTCAAGCCACTTTTTAGTTCAAGCTGCTCGCCATATGCCAGGATTTTAGTTTGCTCTACATTTTTACCTTTTTGTGTTTCTTCGCATCGCTAAGTTAAACCATGCCGCCACCTTTGCCTCGCCATAAAATCATCCTGTATTCACCATTTTTGCACGAAGAATATAGCATGGGTATCCATACTGAACTGCACAAAACTGCCATGTCCTCCTCAAGTTTGTATTTCTCCACCCTTGTCATCAACATTGTCTTCTCCTGTCTATCCTTGTGTCATCGCCATCAGCATTTTCTCCGTCCTTCAACTCACTGATGATCTTCAACACACGATCTCATCGTTGCAGTCTCACTACCTTTATTATGTTTAGCTGTTTTCTGCCTGTAATTTTACTTTATGCCCGCCGTCTATTATTTTCACGCAGTCAACCACCTACATCAAACGATGCAAGCGTCATTTTTACTCCCCACACAGCACCGCCATGACCTATTCCATCATCATCAACAATGCCACCGTCTTTGTCACAACCATCAGCAACACCAACATCAACTCCACCTCCTCTTCCTCCAAAACTTTGTCTGCCCATTTACCAGAACACAGACAGAACAACTTTATACGCTGCATCAGATCTTTAACATTAAATTATATTTTCTCTAGTTTTCATTTTGGAGAACGTTTATGCACTGACTGTGGTTAAAAAGTTTAGGTTCATTGTTTGTTTGTTCCTTTAGAACAGTTCATATCTTATTTTCACACATAAATAATAACCTTTTGGAACATTTAATTTTATTTTATGTAGCTTTAATTTTGAAGAACATGTTCGCACTAAATCGTAAAGTAGTGAAATAGAAATTGTAAGAATCCGAGAATAGTAGAATTGGAACTTGAAATCAGATGAATCGTACAATTGGAGACTCGTTTTTATCATAAAGAGTTGTTATCTCCATTCTCGAAAATCGTTTTATGATTTTACGATTTTCAGAAAGTATAAGTAGTTTATAAATGCTCATTCGGAGAATAGCAAAATAGGAGTTGCAACTATAACTGACTATTTCGCGTTCTTTAAACACCTCATAGTAGAATAGGAAAAATCGGAAGAATCATACAGTCGGAGACTTGTTTTTACCATAACAAGTTTTTGTTAGAATCGTAGAGTAGCACACTCAGTTGTAGAATAGCAGAATCGGAAAAATCGGACGAATTGTACAGTCGGAGACTTGTTTTTACCATAACAAGTTTTTGTTAGATTCATAGAATAGCACACTGACTCAGCCATAGAATAGCAGAATTGGAAAAATCAGAAGAATCCCACAATGGGAGACTTCAATTACTCTAAGTAACACTCGAAGAACTCTGTTGTGCTAAATAGGATAATAGCACCCCTAAATCAGTTATACTTTTTGCGATTTAGCATTTATGTCACTGATCTCTGTTTGCATTGGCTATGTTAAAAATTTTAAGTTCACTGATTGTTTTTTGCCTTAGAACACCTCATGATTGTTTAAATAAATGTAAATAAATGTGTCACGTTGAACAGATCTGCAATACAAAATAGTATATATCTCGCTTTCTCTTGTCCAATGTTTTCAGTTCGATAGAGCTCTTTCTTTAGTAAAAGAGAACATTTGAATTTCGTAACTTTTGCGTATTGTGACATTAATGGCGGCCCAGGAAGTCTAAAAAATATTCTTACATTTTGGTATTGTTTAATGTTTACGAGCTCTCAAGGGATGGGTATTCGCTTTTTATAGCAAAACTTAACAACAGATATTTCTGTTAGTTTCTGACCGCCATATTAGCACACCAGAATAGCACGGAGTCCGGACTGGTGATAAGGGCGGCATCAGTTATTTATTAGAGTCAGTGTACCTACTGCCTTCCTTGTGGGATGGCCCCAAGCAATCATCTTCCCAGAGGCCATGTAAGCTTGAGTAATATAAATCTTTCTTACGACACACAGAGGCAAAATAAGCGCACTACACCTAAAATATAAATTGTTCAGGAAACATTGCATCCCCCATGAGGCAAAAAATAGTGATTCAAAATAGGATGATGGCCTATTTCTCCCCTGGAGGGACATTTGTGCTGTGTTATGCTGCTGCGAGACAATTAAAAAAATTAATTGCTCCATGGATTGCTTGCCAGAAAAAATTAATTATCCCAGATTTTACTACGGTGTGAAATATTGAGAATCTGCAATGTCTAGAACTGAGCCACTATAAAATAACAGACCCATTGTTTAAACAGATCCCTGTTAAGTTTCCAGTTTTCAAAGTATTTTCTCCTCCAGGATTGTCCGGAAATTGCAGTGGAAGCCTACATGAACCCCCACTTCAAGACACATGGCCACTTGAAGATGTTAAACGTTGCCGGAAACAGGAAAGCTCTTTGCCTAAGAGGTGTGATTGATTAAACATCCGAGGACATCATCTTACGGAAACACAGTTTTGACATATTACAAGAGATCACCCAGATGCACTGGAAAGGTTTTTTGAAGATTTTGATGACTATGTTCACATGTTACCTGTTTAACTGAAGTTGTTACATACCACATTGCCAACATTTATAAAGGATTATCACAAATGCCATTTTTTACTAATCCATTGTGTTTCGACCTGTCATACCCATGGAGACAACAGATTCAAGAGGAAAAAACAATGCTCTTAAAATTTTGAGAGCACAAAACTTGGAAACCAACGTTAGCAAGAGGTTTCCAACAGATTTCAATTCACACGCCTTTGGCAGTAGTCTTGTGTCCAAATACATAACACAAAATTCAAAAACGGGCTTAAATTGCTTTCTGTCAATGAAAAGAAAACATACCAAATCAACATTTAACAACAATGTTTATTTGGAAGGTGTTTTAGATTTAATTTGTGCTCCTTACAGCAAAATTGGACAATTAAGTGCATGTTCGCGCTATGTTATGAATATTATGATATCTATTATGATATCTACTTAACAATAGAACTCTATAGCCTCCTCTGTGATAATGTCTTAATGTTTTCATTTTAAGCTACTTGTGGAATTGATTTTTATAACACGAGTCGAAGTCTGAAAGTTGTCACTAAAACAGGGGAACCCTAAGGCTGTCTCATCATGTTGTCAGGGCAAGTGTAATAGTGAAACTCTTGCTGTTTCGAAAACACTCAAGTTGCCCAACAGAATAATGTAATATGTAGACAGAAACCTTTTTCATAAATATGTCTCGAATTTGGTTATTTAGATCTCAATAACTGAAAAATGTTATTGAAGAAGAGATTGTCTTTGTTCTGACATCCAGGATTGTCTTTATGAGTTGCCTGCTTTGGAAAAAGTAAGCAAAAAAGAATGTAAGTAAACCCTTCAATAATAATTTTTTTTAAATGGATCACTTGCTATTCTACTTTAGGGATACCATAATATGTTGCTTTACAGAAATCCTTGCCTATTATAGAACCTAAGCCCATCATCCTACAAATAGCCTGCAAAGCAGGTGCAAGAAGGGAAGGGGGAGGGGGAGGAAGAAAAGTGAAAGCAGGAATAACGAGATATTTCCCAAAACAAAACAGTATATTCTACAGCCATATTTATGGCCCTCTATTCCCATCGTGCCATGGTATAGTACCCTATTTTTTCATGTTTCTTAAGTGAAGAAATAGGAGAATGAAGAGAAGGATGACATTCTAAAGTTTGTACGTGACGTAAAGGAATTGCGTGACAAGCAAAGGCATGACATTTCAAGAGCATTTTTTGATACACCAGGCTTAGCTATTATGACTTTTGGAAACTTGACCAGTGCGAAAACATGAAATTCCTGAAAAAAGTTTTAGATCTCTCTGTTATCCAAACCAAAGAAAACAAGGCCCACTTGAGCCCTAACAAACTTTCCAAAGAATACCCTAATTTGGAAGACAACCCGGTAACAATAGACGCCAACAGTTTTGAAATCCTCGATAAGCCAAGCATTTGAGGTAGTTGAACTGTTCTTATCTTTAATCTGGTCTTAATTCTTTTATTACTTGTAGTTTTCTACTAGTATTTTTGTTGGCATTTTCACGATTTCTTGATCTGTCAAAATGTTTCCGAAGACAACTTTAAGAAGTCATTATTCACTTGACATTTCTGCCACTACCTGCTTTTTCACATGTCGAAGGTCCTTCCTCAAAAAGTTTCCATGAAAATCAGTCTGCAGGATATTTTTACTGAAACCACCCACTACCCACCTCTAAAGTTAAACCGTCGACCCCTTTATACAGCAGAGTGGTCATGAGGCCATCTGTCTTGGGTGTGTGTTTTTGTGAATTACTTTGCCATGTCAATGTTTACCTGTTTTGTTTTTCGTCCTTGGTGTCAAACGTTTAACCTTCAACTCTGTTTTCTTCAACAGGTTGGAAACAAAGTCAGGGGCAGTCAATTCAGGGGAAAGGCCATCCCCATTTACGTTTACCCAGTGTCTCAAATCAACAATATGCACTCTGGTATAGGAGGATTTGAGGGAATTTCCAAATCCTGAAACTCCAACACTAAGACTTGTAATTACAATATTTGAGAACCCTTTCCCACTCCCTTGGGAATCCATCTCTCAGTCATTTTTCGTTTTTTCGGCCTCCAGATGAAACATTGGCGAAAGTTGTTGCTATACGTACCACATTTGACCTCTTTGTATATATTCTCGTTGTACCTGTATTGTATTTGTTTAGGAATTTTCAGGTTTACAAGGTCACTATGTTTGACCTTAATAGAGCAAAATGAAATTAAAGACATTGACCAGAGCAGCAAAATGGAGGAGGGAGTTGGCATCAGAGTGACAAAGGATGTCACATCAACGTTTTGGAAGCAGATACTCAAAGCAACAGCAATTGATTTCAGTGTTATGTATATGTTACAGGTCAATTTTGATTTTACTTAGGTTGATTCTCAATTAATTCATGAATAGTTCAGGCTAGGAGACAGGAAATTGAGAAGCAACCTAGGTTTAAAAAAATTTAACCTGACACATATACGACACGATTTTCATCAGAAGGAGTGGATGGCAATTGGTCAAGTGTTGGTGTTAAGATTTAAGAAACTATGATATTCCCCACTTAGAGTCTCCGAGACATTTTTGGCATCTTGCCTGTTTGGAGAGGAGGCGTCGATACCACATACTGCATCCTCATTTCAACGCTACATAATGGGAGAAGAATGCGGGATGTTTGATAAATTAGACAAGGAGACCTTGAGAGCAACAATTTGCTTCTTGACAGACATTTGTAACTGAATGACCATCAATAAATGAATAAGCCACCAAACGGCTGAAATTGTTCTAAGCATTTAATTAACAGGTGCCATTTCCTTGCACTCATTTACAAAAGAGAAAGATGTTAACACAGGATTCGAAAAGTGGATAGGAAGTTTCCAACGTTCCAATGGGAAGAGAAGGGTACCTCTTTAAGTAGTCTTCAATATTCATTCCACATACTTCTCAGACCAGTAGACAGACCACTTCATACATGCTTGAACCGATCCTCATTGTTTTCCTCAAGCTCGCTTTACCAATAGTGCCATCTCCCCCACAGCAATGGTGTTTAAAACATACAGAGCCAAGTGTACCAAACTTCGTGGGAAACACAGCAACAACCATTACCTCCCAGTTTACAATATACAAATTCTTTAGGCCATGCATCTTAAAGTAACACTGTTAAAAACAGTCATAAAGTGACCTACAACATTTCGCAAGCACTGCAACAGCAACAATATTCAAGTAGGAAAGTTCAAAAATCAAAAGAAAGTGTGCGTTTGCTGGCGTTTTGAGAGTCCTTTATAAGTCCAAGGTGACCTTGTAATTTGAATTTCTTTGTGTTGCTGTTACAGTTCTCCATATACTATGATTTTGCCTCCTCTGCCGGCAGCTCCCTGATTAAAAGGAAAATAGAAAAAAATGGGGATAATTGCAACCCTTCCTTCCCTCCTGAAGTTTGCTTTTTACCCACCTGCCCCTCTGACAAAACAGGGTGCATGAGGAGGAATCAGTCCTTACGTGATTTCTGGTATGCAAGGGATTGTCTTGATATTATGTAAACTCTGAATATATATCCTCCATGATGCCACAAACGATGATGAGCAACCAAGTGGGTGGCCTTGGCAGCCACAAAGATTTCATGCTACATCCAGATCACCCATGTCAATGTTATTCTTGTAATCCAGAACCCTAGCATTGGCTGAAGAAAAAACAATGTATCCAGCATTCGAAATGGCGTCTCTGCATGGAAGTATTTTGTGCAAACTCCAATTCTTTGCCAGGTTGTTTAATTCCATTTGCATTACCCACACAAAACAAACCTCAAGCATTCAACATGAATAAAAGCTCTAGTCTGTTGAATCTGTTCTGAATGTCAGTGATAAGTGGCTCTTAATCTAATATATATAAGATATATAGGAGCAAAAGTTAGATAATTAAAATTCTTTGTAATCACCTAAGACCAAGGTGACGCTAAGTGAGCACCCAATAACCAGAAGGAAGCACACCCACACATCCCTGAATGTGCAAGGTAAAATTTCTGGCCCTGGGCACAGTGCTAAAAGACGGCATCAGGAGACCATGGAGGTGTGCAGAAACATTCCATTGCACAATACCAGACAATGTACTCCCTGCCTTTGAGGGTATCATTTCTGTCCCTAACAACTATTGCTCTGTCCCAGAGTTAAGAAATGCCCTAAGTTGTCACAGAGGGTCATACCTAAAGTTTTAAAGGAACAAATAATAAATTTTTAGAAAATTGATTCCAATTTTATAAGAAGTGTTAATGTTTGTACAGGGGGGATTGCAAGTAAGCAACAATACATTTCAATCAAGTCATCACTTTCAATGTGGATGAATGAAAACGGTGTAGGAAAAAAGCACACTGAATTTCTGAAGAGAATCCCAGCTCCAAGGCTGTTTACCTAGCCGAAATTAATGTCAAGGGTAAATCAAATCAATATTGGTGAAGGTAAAGCTGAGTGATGACATGGGGGACACTAAATTGCTAACATGGGAAAATGAATCCTTCAAAAAATTGCAAGGAGGAGACAACAACAACAAATTAGAACAAATACTGTTTTTATTCAACTAAGTTTATGTTGGGGATGAGGTTTATCATAAAATAACGATGCAAACAGATGATCTTCCAAAATCTTATGTTGTAAAGTAATTACAGCATTGCTCCGTCACCTGTGACCAGTAAATTCCGACAATTCAGACGTCTCAAGTTTCCTTTACCATATTTGGGTGTCTTCCTATGAGCAACAATATGGGAAAAATAGCAAGAACAACAAATTTCACAAAATTCTACACTTACAAAGAGAAAAGGTCAAGAAGGGCTTCGAGATGTCCGCAAATTTCGCAAAAATCACAGAAGTAACAAGAATTTTTCTTCCTGTGTGAAAAGATTGAGCAACAAATATGGCAAAAATAGCAAGAACAACAAATTTCACAAAATTCTACACTTGCAAAGAGAAAAGGTCAAGAAGGGCTTCAGTAAGTCTGCCAATTTCACAAAAATCGCAAAAGTAACTGTTTCGGTATAACACGAAATTCATGCGTGATATAATCACGACTAATGACATGACGTAACAATCGTTGATTAGTAAGATCATTACTACTAGTTGCGAAACTTGAGAGACACCAACGGGTACGCGAATATTATTCTTATTTACGGTTTGTTTTAACATTTCTTGACTGATTGTAGTTCCTGTTAATATCTCTACGTAGATTTCGAATTCTTTATATCTTCTGTATTTCTGTACATTTTGGACGAAATAAACCATGTGCAGTATTTGAAACCTTGGCGACTCGCAGCTAGCAGTACATTCGAAATCCTAGGACGAAGATGGCAGAAGACGCCCTAAAGATACGCAGAAGCGCGAAAACAAGATTTACACGGAAAAAGAATGAATTCTTCAAAGCAATAGCCGAGAAAAAAGGTACTGAGATTCTGAAAAGAAAATTTGACGAGCTTACCGATGCTTGGTCTACTGTTGAAGGTAAGCACGATATTTACCTAATGTACCTCAACGAGGAAGAAATTACGGCAAATGAAAAATGGATTGAACAATTACAAGAAGAATACAACGAAGCATCGACAGTATATATTAAGTATGACAATGAAAGAAAAGCTCTTGAACTAAAGGAACAAGAAGAATTGAACCGCCAACATATAATTACATTAAGAGAAGAAGAATTTCAAAGGATTGTTCAACAGACAATTATGAAGAAAAAATCCACGGAAGCAATCTTTGAATCTTTAATTGAACATGTTAAAAACATAATTGAATCAGATGTGGAGAGCAAAAACACAATGATAGCTTTGCGCAAAACTGAAAAGGATATAGAACTCGCACTGACAGACTGCAAGAGCGCGCACGCCAAAATGCTCGAGATATCGAATGGAACATCTGCCGAAAATGAAATCGAATGGATTCGAAAAATTCAAACGCGCTATAACGAAACAATTGAAAGAATTGAAACTTTCACTGCTACGATAGAGGACGAAAAGAAAACTAAACAAAGCTCCCCTCTTCGCTTGGAGAAAGTCAAGATGCCATTTTTTGACGGAACAATAAGACAATATCCTCAATTCAAGCAGGACTTTCAGAAACAAGTCATGCCTACGGTGAATAAAGAAAGCACGTGCTACATTCTACGATCTTGCCTGGGAAAGGAAGCGAATGACACAGTGAAAAGCATAGATGACGACATCCAGGAGATGTGGAAACGACTAGATGAGAAATATGGAGACCCAGCTAAAGTTGCTGACGCTATTATCAATACAATACAGAACGTAAGACCCATCAAAGAAGGTGAGAATAAAAAATTCATAGAACTTTTTGACGCAGTAGAGGACGGATACAACGACCTAAAGAAACTTGGATTGGAAAGAGAGATCACTACAACCAGCTCAGTAAGCATAATCGAGAGAAAACTGCCTCCTGAAATAAGAAAAGAATGGGCCAAACTGGTCAGCGCAGACAACAGTACAGTAGACAAAACCAACAAATTTCCAAGTCTCCTTAGGTTTCTCCTCAGCCAGAAAAGAGCCATCGAATACGACATCGCAGAGCTACGAGTTACCAACAATCCAACAGTAAAGGGCTCAGTACACTATACCAATACAAGCAAAAAGACAGAAGAAGGCAGCAGCGGACACACTTATCAATCTTACAGTAAGTGTCTACTACACAAAGAAGCAGATCACTGGACAAGCGACTGTAAACTATATCTGTCAAAACCCACTGAAGAAAAAATGAAACTATTGAAAGTAAATGGAGCTTGTTGGTCATGTTTACGAAAAGGACACAGATCCTTAAAATGTAGAAAGAAAAAACGATGCGGCATAAACGAGTGCACCAAATGGCACCATAAGACACTTCACCAAGATGATCAACTTGATAAACCTACTGAGGATGCCTCTGGATCAGCTAGCCTATGCAGCAATTCCATGATTGATTCTTGTCTATTACAATTACAAAAAATTCCTACAAAGCACGGATGGGCCAACGTCCTCTGGGACAGTGGAGCATCACTCTGTTTTATCACAAACAGCAAAGCAAGAGCTGAACATTTGAAAGGAACAAAAGTGGAGCTATCTGTAACTAAAGTAGGCGGCAACAATGAAAAAATCACATCTAACAGATACAAACTTTCTCTATTTGACAAACAAGGTCAAGAAGTTCAAGTCAATGTATATGGTATCAATAAAATTACTTCTGAAATACAAAGTGTGGACATAGATGGAATAATCCCATTATTCAATAACATCTCCAAAGAAGACATATTACGACCATCAGGAACAGTCGACGTATTAATCGGTTACGAATATGCAAGCTATCACCCCCAGAATGAACAGAGCTCAGGACATCTTGTATTATTAAGAAATCGCTTTGGGAGATGCATTGGCGGCACACACCCGACTATAAGAGAGAAATCCACAAGCCACCAACTCCACCAAATAAAAGTTAATACTGCAATCGCCAGAATTGAAGATTTCTATAATATAGAAAACCTTGGAATAGAATGTAGACCTCGCTGTGGTGGATGTAAATGCGGGAAGTGCTCACTGGGAAGTAAAAACTTCACAATCAAGGAAGAAAAAGAACTAAAACTAATCGAGGACAAACTAGAATACAACGAGGAAGAGAAGAGGTGGATTTCAGAATATCCGTGGATCAGAGATCCGTCAGAGTTACCCGATAACAAAAAAGCGGCAATGGGAATGTTGATATCGACAGAAAAAAGACTAGCGAAAAATGCCACACACGCTGAAGTCTATCAAAAACAAATTGAAGATATGGTTGATAGAGAGGTCGCAAGAAAACTAACCCTTAAACAATTTGTCATGCCATGTGAAAAGATTGAGCAACAAATATGGCAAAAATAGCAAGAATAATTCATCAGAATTCTACACTTAGAAAGGGAAAAGGGCAAGGAAAGCCTCGAAATATGGCAAAATGCCACAAATTGGCTAGAGTAATACAAGGCGTCATCCTCGTTGAGGGCAGTAGTGTTGTTTCTGACCCTGAGGGTGTGGCCAAAGTCTTTAGTGATTACTTTGCCCATATTATTCAGTTAGAGCATAGATCTGACACTGACTACACTGACTATCCTAGTATCAAGGCAATAAGCAATCTACGTTTCTCAAGTGAGTTTAATTACTCCCCAGTCAGTACTTCATATATCCGTAACATCTTAGACCACCTTAATCCGAGAAAGGCAGTTGGGGTAGACGGCATTTCACCACAAATCTTGCGTTTGGGATCCCCAGTTCTTGCCGAAGAGGTGACTAAGTTGATCAACTTCTGTATTCTGAATTGCTCATTGACGTCTGAATGGAAGCAAGCGTGCCTTACTCCTGTCTTTAAACGGGGGATTGACACAGACAAAGCAAACTACCGCCCTGTCTCAATATTAACTTCGCTATTGAAGGTATTTGAGAAAGTTATTTACGACCAAACTTGGAATGCATTTCATAGCGTTTTGTCCTCAAACTTATCTGGATTTATGAAAACTTACTCTTGCTGCACTGCATTGCTAAAAATGACAGAAGATTGGAGGAACAGTATTGATAACAAGGAAGCTGTAGCGGCGGTCGCTGTGGACTTGAGCAAAGCGTTTGATGCCATAAACCACAGCCTTCTGCTCGCGAAGTTGAAGGCCTATGGCTTTTCTCCTCATGCCTTGCAACTGTATCCACCTACCAGCTAGGTCGTCAACAATGTGTCAGATTAGAAGGCGTATGCTTTAACTTCAAAACAGTTAAATCTGGCGTTCCTCAAGGTTCACTATTGGGGCCGTTGCTGTTCAACATATTCATTAATGACTTGAATTTCTGTGTTCCTTATGTCTCATTGCGGCTGTACGCTAATGACACGACTGCCTACCTGTCTGATGTATCTCCCACCATTCTAGAACTTTCCTTCAACAAAGATCTTCAGACTCTTTCGTCGTGGTTTGAGTCTAACCATTTAACAGTGAACAGTACTAAGACTCAAGCATTATCTGTCGGACCCTGTGCCTATTGTTATTCTTTATTTCTTAATAATGCTAGAATAGAATTTCTCCGATCTATTAAGATTCTCGGAGTTACTCTAGACAAGGACCTATCCTATAAAGAACACATATCAGATCAACTAAAGAAAGTCTACGCGAAGGCCTCTGCACTGAGAAGAATAAGGCGTTTTCTTCCTCATGATGCAATAATAAAACTTTATAAAGCATTTATATTACCTCATCTCGAATACTGCAGTCCTTTGTTTGTAGGCATAGGTACGGGTCAACGCAACCGTCTCGAAGATGGCAACTGTTATATTTTGAGAACATTAATCGGGCACAACAAGTCAATGTCATACGACGAGCTGCTCACTACCGCTAGCATGAAATCCTTATATTGTAGGCGCTTACACCAGGCATTAATACTTCTTTTTAACTGCTTAAATGGTACAGGACCTACTTATATTGGAAGCCTTTTTAAATACAGGCATACACCGTATAGGCTAAGAGGCGAGGGCTTGAATCTGGAATTACCTAACTTTAATCTTAAATTTAAGAAGAATTCTTTCACTTATTCATTAGCTAAGTTATGGAACAGTTTGCCTTGTCAAGTGCGTCTTTCAAGAGATGCTAATGACTTCAGAAGTAAATTGCACGACTGTAGCTTTTTAGAACGCGTTTTATAGTGCATGATTGTAGCCTTTAACTGTTTTAGAACGAGTATTATAGTTTTCCTAGTCACGTTTTTAGCATGTGACTTTTTAGTCAGTTTTAGCTTTTTATATTTTATGTTCTTATTACCAAGTTTTTTTATATGTATATGTTTATTGAGTTGTATTTAAAATTGAATAATATTATATAGGTGTAATTATTATAGATTTTCGTAGATTCATATTTTGAACGAGTTCAACCTCCAGTTGCTGCACGTGTTCAATCACAATTCACCTTGACAAAGAATTGTAATTTTGACATGGACAACCCTAAATGTTTGACTCCAAATCTCGCGCAACTCCTTCACACACAACTGGTAAAAAACAAACCAACATTCCAAGAAGTAGCAAAGAATGAATTTCAAAGCATCCAGCAAACATGCAAGCATGTTAGAAGTATGGTTTACCATACTTTAGATGAGGAATGTCAATATAGTACTAGTAAGGTCACTTTTCACAGCCTTTCTTATGTTAAAAAGAGAACTGGAACATTTTACTACACTGCCAAAGTACTAGTAGTAGTTCCGCCTACTGAATTTCTGGGAGACGAAGAAGAACTACAAATAACCGATTGGCTTCGAAAAGACAAAGGAAACTTCCTTCGCCAAAAATATCATCCTTCCATGAATCACATCCCCGACAAAGAGACAAAAGAAATGGAATGTATGATAATATTTCAACAACAGGCTGCCACTGATGAGGAGTAAATTTTCAATTAAATAACCGGGATGGAGTACGAAGAAGAACAGCCAAATTTCGGCTTGAAATTAGACTTAGCATTCGATCAGTAAGAATGAATTGCAACACCCATGATGAGGCCCAGGACTATGCTTTCATTTGGACACCTACTTTACTACTAATTGGAACACTTTTGTGAATAGATTTTTATGCGTTTTTCATTTTCCTTCATTGTTTTGACCGCGATTTCTTCCTGTAATGATTTGTCAGGACAACCACGTCTGGTCCATAAATATCGACACTACTTCCCTTATTTAATGAGCGGACATACGCACGACTGAATGAAATGAGGAGCATTCCCACTTGTATTGTTCTCAAATGACTTTTTTTATATAATATAGATATTTATCAAAACCAAATTATTCTTGAGTTTGCTTATTTTCGGACTATACAGTAATTCTCTGCAAAGCACTTGTTTCAATCACCTTTATAAAAATAATGAACTCATAACCGAACATAATGTTGAGTTCTTACAATTGTGAAAGGACTTCAGGAGTCACACCCATAAAATTTACTACTTCCTCGTAAAAAAAAACGCCCAAAACAACACAGGGTTCTTGGGAAAATCTTATTCATTGCTATCAATATTATCAGTATGCGTGAATAGTCTAGTTCCAAAAACATTTGCTACAACAAAATGATAACACGCCAATTGCAAAGTATTTCATTCTTGTTAGTCCTTAGTCATACTGGCAAGTTTAAAAATTCAAGGTTTAAGTTTAATGATAGAAATTCAGGGCTCAGGACGATTGTATCTAATCGAGCACTTTATCTTCTTCACTTCCTGCTGTCCTGTCGTGTGTGTTAGAATCACGAAACAAAAACAGTAGAAAATTCAAATACTTGGTCATTGCTTTACACAAATCTCCATGAGAAGATTTTATTGAAACTGGGGTAAATAAGTGTACTCGCCACTGCTGTTAATTATAGAACCCACAGTAAAGACCTTACCATTGGTGTTTGAAACGAAAACCCTAACCCTAATCCACCGTTCCCCTCCCTCCTCTCCCAGAAAAGCTCTTCTACAGATTCTGCTATTGAAGTTTACTAAATGTAGACTGTAGCCCTTGTCTACAATTTAGTTTATTTTGTTTTTCTTGCTATTTGTGCGATATTTGTTGCTACAATCGGCGACAAAATGAGTTGAGACACTTCGCTCCAAAGTAGGCTTTTTTAGGTTTTATGAACTTCAAAAGGAGGAAATATAGCTTTCCTCCCCCATCCCCTCTGTACAATGTTGTGCCGTTGTTCTAGCTACCTATAGAAAACATCAAACATCCCAACTTTGAATGGAGGGGACAGGGGAGGGGTGCGGATTCTTTTGTTCTCCGAAGTCACCCTGTTTTGTCGCCGATTGTAGGTGTTTTTAATTACCAAGAAAAATCTTTGTTAATTTTGCGTTTTTTGCCAAATTTGAGGACCTTTCGGGGCCCTTCTTGGCTTCTTCTCTTTCTAAGTCTTGATTTTTGTTACATTTGTCATTTTTGTGATTTTTCCGACATGTCTCACAGGTGTTTTTAGCTAGCAAGAAAAAACCTTGTTACTATTGCGATTTTTGCGATATTTGAGGACATTTTGGGACCCTTCTTGGCTTCTTTTTTTCCTAAGTCTAGAATTTTGCTAAATTTGTTATTTTTGCGATTTTGGTGACATTTGTCACAGGTGTTTTTAGCTCACAAGAAAAATCCTTGTTACTTTTATGATTTTGTGGATATTTCGGGGCCCTTCTTGGCTTCTTTTTTTCTAAGTCTTGATTCTTGTTAGATTTGTTATTATTGCTATTTTTGCGATATTTGTAAGTGATGTTCTGACATAATTTTTTCTCAATTATTTCTTTTGCGAGAATTGCGAAAAAAATTGACGGGAACGCTTGACCTGGTTTGATTCTTGCATGCATGTAATTAGCAACGTAATTAGCAAGCACATCCTCGATGAGATTAACACTTCCATCATCAGCAGCTCTAAGATAAACCAGTGGAAAAACACATCCAGCGTCCTAAAATGGTTTAACTGTCTAGAAAACAAGAATTCTCTCTCATTCATCTGCTTCGACGTTTGTGAGTTCTACCCCTCAATAACTGAGAAGTTGCTTTCCAAAGCACTAGATTTTGCCTCTAAGTACCGCCCAATCTACAGTCATGAGCGTGAAATTATCTTGTATGCAAAGCGATCTCTGCTATTCAACGATAATTGCCCATGGGAGAAAAAATCTGCCAACAACCTATTTGATGTCACTATGGGATCCTTCGATAGAGCAGAGACTTGTGAACTGGTTGGATGCTTCCTCTTGTCACTTCTCACCAAGAAGTACGGCCAAAATATCGGCTTATACTGGGATGACGGTTTAGCTGCCTTCAATGGAACACCACAGGAAATAGAGAAGATTAAAAAGGGCATTTGCAAAGTCTTTTATGACAACGAATTGAAGATCACAGTTGAGGCTAACACCACCAAGGTCAATTTCTTAGATGTCACGCTTGACCTCACAAGTGGGAAGTACTACCCTTACCCAAAGGAAGGCAATATCCCACTGTATGTGCACACAAAATCCAACCACCCACCAACCATCCTGAAAAACATCCCCGAGTCAATCAATAAGAGGCTTTCCGAGATATCTTCTGACAAAGAATGCTTTGATAGCGCTAAACCCATCTATCAGGAAGCTCTCAACAAAAGCGGATATCGCTATAACCTGTCATTCAATGCCACATTAAACCAAACCCCACGTCCACCGAGAAACAGAAAACGGAACATTACATGGTTTAACCCGCCCTATAGCAAGAACGTGGAAACAAACGTCGGAAAATGCTTCCTTTCATTAATTGATAAGCACTTCCCCAAAACTAACCCACTTCACAAAACTTTTAACCGTAACACCCTCAAATTAAGCTACAGCTGCATGGGCAACATTAAAACAATCATATCCAGCCATAACAAAGCCATAATTAGCAAATCCACACTCACTAATAATCAAACTAAGAAAAGCTGCAATAGTAGGAAGCCTAATGAGTGTCCCATGGATGGAAACTGTAATGTGGAAAGCGTCATCTATCAGGCCGAGGTCACCACAGAAACCGCAAAGGAAACATACATTGGACTCTGTGACACTGGGTTCAAATTGCGTTATAGAAACCATGTAAGCTCATTCCGAACCGAGTGTTACAAACATGCTACCGAACTTAGTAAATACATATGGAGTCTCAAAGATAAGAACGCTAAGTATAACATCAAATGGCGCAAGATAAAACAAGCTAGTTCTTACTCCAACGTAACTAAGAGATGCAATTTGTGTTTGTGGGAAAAGAATTTTATCATTTGTAAACCAGAAATGGCAAGTCTAAACAAAAGAAATGAGCTGTCATCGTGCTGTAGACATGTTAGGAAATTCCTGTTAAAAAATGTAACGATGTAATGACATGCCTAGACGTCACGTACGTATCCATTGTTCTGTATTTCAAATTTCTGTGATTGTAACCGTTATTTCTGGCAGTTGCCTGATGATTGCTTCGCAAGAAGCATGAAACTCAGAGTTGCAGTAAATGTTCAAATAACCTAGCTCTTGGAGTATAATTATTCATAGCTCTAGCTCTCTATTAAGCACTTTATAGTAGATGAGGATTTCTTTCCACTTTTTTGGTTACATACATATATATAAATCGAGGGCTTAGTCCCTCTGGCTTGCGTTGCTCTTGATTGAGCTGTAAATAGTTTTGTGCCTTCTATGAGGAACGGTAGGGTGTAAGGCCCTTCACAAACGTTCAGGCCATATACTGCCCATGGACATTGGTGGGACGGGCTTAATGCCAACGCCCAGCCGGCGGCCCGAGGCCCTGAGGCTTATTATATCTTGCCTTTGCTGTGATCTTGCCCTGCCAGGCTTTAACATCATGCCATTTGCCCAACATCTGGATGGGGGTGATTCCCCTGAAGCCCAAGCCACCTTCAGTCCACCATCGATGCCATCCCAGGTTACACAAGAACAGCCTGAGATCGGGGCTCTTGGGCCCCAAATGACTGACTGCAGTGTGGATGGTCGGATCCCTTGAGGAAAGCGCTGGATGGATGCTCGATTAGACTTGGGGAATGTGTTATTAGATCAAATAGTGCCGGTTGCCCAGACAACTGGGTGAGGAATATGTTGGATGAGGAGCACAGGTCCTGGTTGCCACTTTGTGAGAGGCGTGGGCCAGGTCCCTGTCCCAGGGCCCAGGATCAACCTAGAGTCAAGCGCAGGGTGCAGTATGCCTGGGTACAGCAGGAGTACAATGAGAACAGATCCCGCTGTGCCCAAGATGTCATCTCGGGCGTATGCATCATGCATTGCAAGGCACGACAAGATCATTGATCTGGTAGTGTTTGGTGCCGAAAAGATTGGGTACAGTATCCGCCATGAACCGGCCATACCAACACCAGCAGGTGTTCAAAGACTGGACCTGGTCCTAGTACGCAATAGCGACCTAACAATACTGGACGTTACAATCGTTGCAGACAATGCAGACCTTGAGAAGACCTACAATTACAAGTGTGTCTATTATGATGTTCAAGCCATTAAAGAGTGGGCCCAACTATGCTTTGAGCCTAGGAACATTGCCTTTGAGACTCTGGCTATGAACTGGAGGGGGCTTCTGGCCACTAGATCTGCCGGGTATTACGAAGGCTTGGACTGAGCACGCGGTTCCATAGCCTAGCTTCCGCTGTGGCTCTGGAGCGTGTGACCTGGATAGTCAATCATTTCAGGCGTTCAACCTACACCATAAGGTCTATATGATGGCACTTGATTTGTGCTTGATGTAGCCCTGAGAGCAGGCAGGTATTTGGCGGGTTAAGCTTCCCATACCATCAAAAAAGCGAACTCTTCAGGCCCAATGGGCTTAATGAGACGTGAAAGCAAAGGGAACAAAACACGAAGAAAGTTGTACGGTGAGGTTGCAGGCAGTTCACACTGGTGTAGAGTGGGTGGATGAAGTGGTTTGAGTCAGAAGAGTGTGGTACCATTCACTGTGAAAAGTCATATGTTGAGCCTGAAGCTAAATGTCCCCGTCAACCCAGTATTGTGAAGGTGGTAGATTTTCTGTCCAAGTTGTTTAAATCAGGGCTGCAGTACTCCACATTAAATACTTATAAATCCACTACTTGTAGATCCACCAGTGAATGCTAGCCCAGTGGGGCATAGCCTGTTCCAGGCTCCAATAAAGGGGGGAAAACGGATTGAAAAAAACTGTGAAAAACCACATGAGGACTAGGGAGAGAGGTTGAGATGGAGCCTGTAAGCATTGTTTTAAATACCCTGTCTGGTAAACAGCTCCTGGCATACCCTCTGATTGGTTAATTTAGACAGTTTACTTCAACACTTATGTCAATCACTTGGCTTCATGCACATAAAATAAAGCATGGCGAGCAGATCAGATGCCTCAGTGAATCGAAGTTAACTGAAATCAGTCTGGACAGGCGTCTTCAAGACTTCCAAAATATTGATGCACTTAGATTTGAGCAAAAGCTGTGCTGCTCAATCTGACCAGGAGGAAAGACGTTTTTGTGATCATTGCCCACCGGTTTCGGCAAGAGTATAATTTTTCAGTTATTTCATCCTGTTGTTAGATGTATTTACAAAGCCTTATGATCTTGTAGACGAATATCAGCAATAATCCTTGTTTCACTATTGATTTCAATCATGAGACATCAAGTCGAACAGTTAAAGTGACTAGGGTTCTTGGCTGCAACCACAAGAATCAGAGAAGACACGGAAAAAGTTGAAGGTGGTGAAGGCTAAATTGTTTTCACAAGCCCTGAAAGCTGGCTTCCCAAATCATGAATGAAGGAATTGAAAGAGGGAAAATTGGGCCAATAGATGGCAGCAGTGGCTTTAGATGAAGTTCACTCGGTTGATTTGATGGAAGCCTCTGGTGTTTAAGGAAAATTATATGTTTAGGTCTCACCGGGAAATTACCAAGGACCAAGGCAGTTTTAACATCCATCACATACAAACAAAGATCTTTGCTCTTTACCTTAGCACCATATGTCGTCTACTTACCCTAAACCAAACACAGGAAATATTTCATGTCCTATTTCTATAGTGTTCAATCCTCGCCAAAAATCAATTTGAGTCCTCAACATTCAACTTGAGCAGCTAACATTAAGTTATAGCACTCAACTTTGAACTTCGCATTTCAACGTTCAATGTTAATTATTCAACTTAAACTCCCAAAAATCAATTTGAGTCCTTAACATTCAACTTGAGCGGCTAACGTTAAGTTATAGCACACAACTTTCAACTTCATGTTTAAACATTCAAAGTTAATTATCCAACTTAAACTCTTAAGAGGCAGTCCCGCTAACAGCGGTCCGGTTGATTTTGCGTCAGAAAAAAGTTTCCCTTTAAACTTTGTACACTAAAAGGGTTTGGTATACAAGTAATAAAAATGATTTTCTTTTTTGCAAATAATATATTTCCGCTTTCCTACAGGCGCGAGCACGTCCGGGCCAATTCATCTCCTCCAGAGCCTGATTTAAAGACCGAAAATTGTCGTTTTTGAGGGCCGCGCCATAACAAAACTAAAACGAATGATAAAATATCTTTCACACCAGCTGTTTCCACTGCCTTTTATTGACAAATGAGCAAAATATCGAATTTTTTAATAATTTTGCAGACAATCTGTAAGTCCCGAAAGACACCACTCTGAGCAGGTCACCCGACTGCCAAAAAACATGCTCAGATTGGAGAGCTAAAATCTCAATTGTGGAACAAAAACCTGATATAAAATTTATATCAAGGTCAAGGTATTACTTCATTTTAAGAGGTTCTAAGGTCAAATCTGCGGGTATCTGCCTGCACACTTAGCGGTGAGAAGGTAATTTTGGCTATCATGGCACTTTGTTCACAAACATAACTCTGACTCTATAATTAGTATCATATATTTATCTACTTGATCGATCACTCGCTTGACCGAAAAAATATTCACAGCTCTAAAATTTGCTTAAATGTTTCCTCAAAACCTTCAAACAAACGCTTTTTTGTAATTTTATTTGAAAATCATAAAGGAAAAATATTTTAGGTTCATAGAGCTAAGGTCAAGGAAACCACTATTCCTTATATGCAAATTAGCTGGTTGTCACACAATACCTAACCAAAGTGGATGAGAAAGCAGAGTTTGTATCATGGCGACTTGTTTTCTGAAAACACGAGAGTTTGGAGACTGTGGAGAATTTCGAGGTATAGCTGAGCTTGTAAGCTTAGATCAATGTAGGAACGATTTAAGTCAACATTTATCCCAATGTCATTTGAGTAGAGAACGGATTATGGAGGGAGAATTGATTTTGGTGCATTCAGGTTTGTTTTATACCACCGAAACGCAGAGACAAAAAATGCTTGTTTGTCCGAAGCACCGTGCGTATCTCGGGCAGTACTGGGGAAATCAGACAAAGTTAAGCTCATGCAAGTACCCTGACCACAAGGGAGAGCACAGAGTGGTCAGAACAGATCGCGCATTTACTTTGAAGGTATCAAGGGAAGTAATGGAAGTGTTTGGTGTTCTTGTTCCTGTTGGAGCACGTGAGTATTTGCCTATTTTCTGGATTACCTCTTATTTGAAATAATTGAGACTCATAAACAACTTGCGCAAATAGCAGATATTATGAATAATCTCGTGTATGATTTTTTTAAGCGATTCGTAGTAGCTGTAGAAAGGCGCACAGCAAAAGGGTCCAGAGTAATTGGCCGTGGCTACAGGGAGGAAACGCGAATGCGGGACCACGCGATGAAGATGATGCAGTACTGCTGACTAGGTATCTTTAATATAAATATTCTTGTTTTTGACATTAAAATGCGCAAAAACAGCTATCCTCAGTTCTTGTCATAGCTCAAACACAATTCTGTTGGCGCAAGATAAGATCGTGAGAACGCTCGTTCGGGATTGGCTAGCTTAGCCCTGTTTGCGTTGCAATAAAAAGCCGACATGCTTTGTTCCATCCACCCTCTCGGTACTCAAAAAATACCCCAAGAACGGGACCATTACAGAAACGTAATTGTTGGTAACAACATAAAGGAGCATTTGTATCCAGGAAAAAAATACCCTAAAAGTGTAAAAACGAGCCTAAGGGATGGACCATTAAAGAAACTAAATTGTTGGTTACAGTATAAAGGAGTGTTTGTATATAGGAAAAAAATACCCTAAAAGTTCAAAAACGTGAAAAAAGTGTTGTCGATCACCTTTTCAATCACTTTATATTGTTTCTCCCAAACAGCATTGCGTTCAGACCTGCAAACCAAAATGTGGTAGCTTTTATTTTTTTATTTGTTTGTTTAAATGGTACAATCGCTTTATTATCGACATGAAATGCCCTCTAATAATAATTTCTGGGTGTAGGTGTGGCCGTCGGGGTGATTTCAGGCATTAGAAGAGATATGCCTCTTATATGCTGCTAAATTCCATAACTTGAATCCCACCAGACACCCCAACTGTTTCCACACCACTTGGTGACTTCCCTTGGACACCTGGACAGTGGCGCAAACTAGAGTCAGTGGACGATGACAGCACAGGCGAGGACATGCAGACTTTTCCAGACCAGACATTCGAGGTGTATAATACCGCAATGGCGCAAATCGCTGGACCGTCCGATATCAAGATTTTAGAGCCGTTGATCTTTAGGCTGAAAGTGGACTGGGGCACTGCGACAGAGAAAGAAAAGCAGATGTGCAAAGAGAAGGTCGACGAGGCCTGTCGGGCAGTGTGTAAAGTGATCGCACGAAGCTCTAGCGAGGAGTTGCTGAAATCGTACGTGAAGCGTGCTTCCAGGTCAGATAAAGAGGTCGAGGCACTGACGTCAGCCTACAGGCAAGCACCAACCAAGAATCTAAAAACACAGATCCTAAGTATATATGCCTTGCACTATACGTCAAACGAACTGAAGGCAATGCACGTGCCCTTTGAGAAGCTCAGTGATCGCCAAATAAAGAAAGCAAGAACAGTTCCTCATTACAGTGTACGCATTGATAGGTCGAAACTAGAACACTTTTTGGATTTTGTTGACCAGCCTTATTTTTATCAAGATGTTTCTTTTGCAACAAGAACAGTTAAGCTGGACTCAGGTCAGCATATGGTTATGCCTAACGTAGTCAGAACTGTAGGGCGTTCAACAATGATTGAGCAATATCATCAGTGGTGCAGAGAAGAAGACAAAAGCCTTTAGGCAGGTCCACCTTATACAGGATATTGAAAGTGCAAGAGGCATCACAGCGCAAGTCACTCCAGGGCTTAGATAACACGGCATCAAGTGGGGCAGAAGGCTTTGACACCCTTAATAAAATAGTGGATGACTTGGAGCAGTGTGGTGCACGCCATAAATGGTGCGAGGGATCTCGGGATAATCTAAAGGGAGCAAAACGCTACTTAAAAACGAGCTACCGTGCACACTGTCGTGAAGACAGCGACAATCTGTGTGCTGAGCACTGCAGAGAACACGCACTTAGCGATACGCAGTGCTTAGAGTTCAAGACATCCTGTACTCATGATCATATGGAGCTGTGTGAAAGCTGCGACAGTCTCAGGAACACACTGGGCTCTGTTTTGTCTGAGATTAAAGGTTCACAAGATGTCCAGTTCTACAGCAGAGACCAGCAAGAAGACATGTACGATGCTGCTCAAGCACAGGACATGGTTCTCCAGTGGAAGGCCCACATCCTAAGGGCAGAGAATCAAGATCGCGCAAAAACTGATGCCGTTAATTGCCTTCAGAGTGATACCATTCTCATAGTGATGGATTAGGCCATGAAGTTTATACAGATGAAATACCGCGAGAAACAATCAGAATGGTATGGAAAGCGTGGGATGAACTGGCATATAAGCTGTGTCCTATCAAAACCAGCAGACAGAGAACAGCTTGAGGTTACTTCTTATGTGCATCTCTTTGACAATTGTGCCCAAGACTCTTACACAGTTTACGCGATAATTAAGCATC
>NC_133203.1:21406447-21408947 GCF_958299795.1 Porites lutea
AGATCTGCTATTCAGTAATTTCACTGTGTATAAATAAATGTTTATTATTACTTGAATGTATATATATATTTTATATATATATATATACATATATATATATATATATATATATATATATATATATATATTAAGATACATACATATATATATATATATTAAGAGGAAAGAGCCAGGAATGTTCAATGGGCATTTGTTGATGGGGGTGATGCCATTGATTGCCTCAAAGGGCTAGACCCAAGCCACACAGATTGGCATGCAAAAGTTACTCTTTATGAAGTGAGTTGGTAGATTTCAGGCCCACATGAACTTCATACACATACAAACACTGCAAGTGATTGAAGGTTAAGTGAACACTTTTTAATTATTGCTATTTTTGGGTAGGTGGACAAGAAAATTTTTTTCAGTAACGATTCTTCGGGTGAAGTGGGGAGCATGTGTGCTTCAATGAACAGGACAGGAAAAACAAACGCCAAGAAGGGACCTAAAGTGGATTTTAATGCCTACAAGGACTTCCACGACCGAGAAATTGAAGCCCACATTATTGCCTCGTTTATGGAATTTGCTGGAATGAAATCTGTACAAGGTGATGATACATGTATTTTGAACAGTAATTGAGCAGTAATTATTATTATTTGTCCTTAACCATTTGTGTTGAACGGGTTTGGAATATTAAGAAAACTTGAACTGTGTGCTCAAATTTTGTCTTTTTAAACTTGTACCTTGGACTAGATAAAAATAATTAAGAAAAACATTTTACTAATTCTGAATTCAGAAAAGCTATAGCTTAAAGGTGTTCTTGGATAAATATTATGAAAAATATGTGCAAATTACAAATTACAAATTTAATTGCAGATAAGCCGACAAAGTGTACAGTTCCACAATCCTGGCAGTCCAAAGAAGACAAAAAGGCATGGCTTTTTAATCAGATCGAAAAGTACCTGGAGCAGTTTGTGTTTGATGCAAGCACTCTCCCTGACATTACAGAACAAGTTCAACGTCTGGAGAAGAATGAGAAGGATGGATACCAATGCCGAGCACCAGGATGTGAGCACACTTACGTCTTCCACTCAGGTAGAGTCAGGTACGTTAATGCATAACATGATTTGACATTAATGCACTGTTTTTTGCAACAGCTAGTAACTAAACTTCACAGTGTTTAGCTTTCCCTCATGTTACATTGATCACAACACTCTTCTTTTTAATGTGTAGGAGTAACACGTAGGACCATTTGACTTCTTCATTTGATGGTAATCACTCAAACAAAACATAATTGTGTTTCATCAAAATAAGATAACTGAGTAATTTTTCAATAGGCATGAGATTGAGGCCCATCCTGAACTTGCCATTCAAGACAATGATCCTTCGGCACCACTAGACTCAGAAGGTTATTACAGATGCAGAGGAAGCTGTGGTCTGGTGTACAAAACTAAAGCCACAAGAAACAGGTAAGTAATTATTACTTAGTGTGATATAAGGTCTGCAAAAGACAAAACAAAGGCTCCTATAATGTTTAAATGTTGCCATTTCTGGAACTATAATTTTACTAAAAACGTAAGCTTCTCTTAAGTGACCAAATGCAACACCTCAGTTGTTTTTAGTACATAAATGAAATGATAAGTTCACCTGCTAACACTCATAATTTCACCAATTAACAATTACTGTTTGGTTGTTGACATAAAAAGCATTACCATCCCTACTTTCATATGTAGTGAGGATATATACTTCACGGTCCAATATGTTTGTTTTGCATGGGGATAAGTTCACCCACTAACAATAATGTTACGAATTACTTTTTTCTGGGGTAGACATGAGAAGCAATCCCATCCTGACTTGCCAGCTACATACACTAGCAGCTCTGAGACTGGCCATGTTATAAATTCTGCAGAAGAGAAAAAGGAAGACCATGTCTTCAACTATCACAAAGCCAAGCTAACATATGGACTCTTGTTGTCCGATTTTGGGGATGCCATTAGAGAAGGGGATAGACAAAGACTGCTTTCACTATACAAATTGGCCTTGTTGATTTTTTCTTGTTATGGTCATACAAAGTATGCATATGTGACTCTGCTTTTGTTGGTGCGTGTTCATGCCATACTAAATCAATCTGAAGCATTTAGCCTTATGTCCAACCGCTTTTGTAACACTTCAGGAAGAATAGGTAGGAATATTCCCCTTGATTTATGGTTAGAGCATCTAAACAATTTGCTGAAAGCCTGCTTCAAAGCTCTTGGGGCAAATGTCAATGAAGAAAGTGCTCAGAGGATAGCAGCTGCATTAAACGGAATCGAAATGATCCTTAACTCTGTTGACAAAGATTGTAGATGTACAGTGCCATCCAAAGTTCGCGGTGGGAAAGGTCATGAAGAGTCAGTGTTGCAGATTGTGTCTGATCTCAACAGTATCAATGCTTTTTGCAAGTGCCCTCAATGGGATGGTTATTCTGGCTTTGCCAAGTTCAATTCTAACATAATTTCTCAGTTGGATTATGCACAATTCTATC
>NC_133203.1:21413947-21426447 GCF_958299795.1 Porites lutea
ATACACATATAACAAAAATGGTCTAGAGTCATGTACGTAAGGGGTTGCCAGGTTGCCAGTACCAAAGGTAATGATAAGGTGGGAAAGTGGTCCAGCCAGATAATAAATCACTTCTGGCATCGCTGCTCTATCGCATCTGAATACGAAGACACCACCCAGGCTCTTGCAGCAATACTTAACATGATCCAACAGGTTTTCTCATATCTATAACTCACACCAGACAATGCCAGAATAGGGAGACGGTTTCAGTTTCTATCCTGAGTCTTTGTAAAGGGTCTCTGAAAGTGGACATGATTTGGGTGGCATAAACTGCAGCATACCAGTAATTTTAGGGTGGTGGTGGTGGGAGGGGTGAAGTTGATTTACAGTTCTGTGGTAAAGAAACACCACCTTCAGTTACTGAGCAAGCAGCCAGTACCTTGTTGCATATCATTATCAAGGTTCACTCTCATCATACTCCTTTCCTTGATATACACCGAATGCAAATATGGCGGACCACTCGGGCGGACCGGGCCGAGTTGCGCGAAGTCGAGGCTAGTTAGGCCAAGGTTTTTCCCTGATGTTTTGGTTGTCACGAATGGCTGCACGTGTGCTAACCCAGGACGATATCCCGGGAGCTTCTCTCGCTGGAAGAGAGCCCCAGGCATTAAAATGCGAAGATTTTTTTTTTTGGCTGAGATGTAGAGGCGATTCTTTGAAGGGATTGAAAACAAAGGCAGCGCTAGTGAAGAGGTAAGGCCCAAGATCGCTTCGTGTTTCGCTATGACTTGTCAAAATATTACACCTATACATGTGAAAAATCGGATTTTACGAGCTAAAAGTAGTTTTCTTTTCGCTTTTAAAGGGTGGAAGAGTATATCAGAACTGGCCGAGACCAAAATATAGTTGATCCTGATCCTCACAAAGTGTACACAAAGCGCAAAGAACACCGAACGGCGAGTGAAGACAACATTTCAGCTGATGTTAATTCACCGCAACCAAACTACCCTTCGGATGGCTGGTCTGGCAATATAAAACGAATGCCTTTTTTCACGCGTGCCGAGATGAACAATCATATCGCAAAGTCAGGGAAAAACATTGATTCAAGCAAAAGTCACTCAGTACCGACTAGTGTGCGAAAAGCTACAACGTTTTTGAATGACGAATATTTTTTAAAAAACTTGTCAGCAGCAAGCGATAATACTTATTTCTATTTGCGCTGTCAGTGCCATCACAGCTTTAGAAAAAATGATCCTCCCCACAACTTAAAAGTTGCATTGTGTATTTTTAGTGGAGAGGTCAAGAATGCCTCTTGCTCTTGTGTTGCTGGCCAGGTCGGGTTTTGCAACCATATTTTGGCTCTTTTGTTAAAATTATGCAAGTTTTCATTGTATGAGTGTAAAAGTGTGACTGATCTTGAAAATGAAGACGATATGCAGCCAAAACGGAGCTGCACATCAACTCTGCAGCAGTAGCATCGCAAGGGAAGAGGAGACTGTATAAATCCACAACCAGTGATGGAAGTGTTGGTGACCAAAACAAGCTTAGAGTTAGACAAACAATCATCATCTAGAGACTCTGGTGTGAAATGTCTTTTGTATGAGGCCCGAAATAGCCTTAAGGGTCAGCAGGCATCTGAAACAAAATTATTGGAACGGTTAAGAGAGCTTAACCCTAAAATGGCTTTATCACAAATTATGACTGCAAGAACTGAGTCAACTACACTCGTCCCGACAAAATTTGGAAAAAGTCCTCAAGGATCCTTTGCCAGTTACCAACTATCTGTTACTGAAGATAACTTTAAAGTGTTTTGTGACATTTCATCTGTCAACAGGTCAGATTCAGACAATCATGTTCATGATTCTCAGTTAACTGCGTTTCCCAGATTTCCCCTGAGGGCTTCACATGAACAGTTTCAAATACCGACTGAGATTTCTGGAGATGAGAGATGCTTACTACAAAAAATACAAGTAGATGTTGATGAGCTAAATGAAATTGAAAGGAAAACACGGGAACAGTCAACTTGCCAAGAATGGAAGGATGAAAGAAAATTTAGGTTTACTGCCTCAAATTTTGACCTTATCAGGGAAAGGAAACAAAACCATGAGACCCTAGTAAAAAATCTACTTAACCCCAAACCTTTTTCTTCGAGGTATACAAATCATGGCCTCAAATATGAGCCAGTCGCCCTTGAGCAGTACCAGAAGTACATGATGTCAATGTCGAAGGCCTGTTAAGATACTTAAGTCAGGACTTGTTATCAGCCTAGATTCCCCCTACTTGGGTGCTTCACCTGATGCTAAGGTAATTGATCCAGGATGCGATGATCACTTTGGGCTTTCTGAAGTCAAGTACCCAGAGACAAAATATCTGGTTACTCCCTTGGATGCCTGTTCTGATAGTAATTTTTTCATGGAAGAAGTTGATGGAAAGCCAAAGCTTAAGAGGACACACAAATACTACTCTCAAGTCCAGGGACTGATGGGAGTAACTGGTGCCAAGTGGTGCGATTTTGTTGTATATACCAGCAAGGGAATGAGTATTGAGCGCATTCCATTTGATCCTCAGTTTTGGAATGAGTTAAAAGGAACACTAAAAATGTATTATTTCAAACACTTTTTAGCTTTAGCAGCAAGGGAACCTTAATTTAACCTACACTGCAGCATGTGAAATGAGCAAAATAACTATCACTTGTTAAAATTGAAAGTTAATGTCACTGTTTCATATAGTGTCTATGTACTAGTTATGCCTAGCTTCTATTTTAGGGTTTGTAACATTCTGAGACACAATCACCTGGTACCAGACTGCTTTACTGTGTTTAAGCCAAATTCAAGTCATACACACTGTACAAATATGTTCTGTCTGCAATCATAAAAATGGAGGAAATTTTATGTGATGTCTGGTATACAATCCATTTAATGAGAGCTTCTGATTGTGTTGCAGACTGCTTCAGACCATTACAGAAAAAAGCACCACTAGTGGTAATATTATTATTTTTCAAGTCAAAAAAGTCAAACAGATGATGAAAAAATAACAATATTTCATAAGTATAATACTGTTTCAGTCTAAATATGGATATAATTTTCCAAATTTCTTAATATTAAAAAAGTTTAGATAGTTGCACAAACTTTTAGTTTGTTTTAACATATACATGTAAATAAGCTAATGGTAAATGTTCATTGTACAATAATTTGTTTACACCTTAAGGAAACTTGAGATGGCGACTCATTAGTGCAGTCAGTTTTTGTGGCTTTCTACGTTAAATTACAATGTGAATCAAGGACAAAAATATTAATTTTGTCATACTTATCCAGAAATAAGTGGATCGTGAATATTGCACATAAAAGCACACACACTCCACATCTGGTTAACGACTCCGAATAAACTTAATGGTACAACTCTCTGCCAGATACGGAAGTTCTTAATCTTGTTTATTGCCCTTTCCACATGAATCCTTAGACTTGCAATTTGCTGTGTCCGTACTACATCCTCCGCTGACATTTGGCTGTCTCCTCCGAGAAATGGTGGGATGTTAAGGGTAACACCCAAGGGCAAAATATCTTGAATCTGAAATCCTTTGTCAGCCATGGCCGAGTCACCATCATCAAATGCTTGTGACAGTAGCCCACTTCGCACAACAATTTCCCTGTCAGAAATACTGCCACTGTATAATTGGCTCACAAAAGTGATGGCACCACTTGGAGAAATTCCAACTAGTCCTTTTAATGTCACATGATTTTTGTAGGAGCTAAATAGTTCTGAATTTAAAAGTAGACTACTTGGCATTTCACAAAACACTTCTGTACAGTCTATTATGACTCTTGTAGTGGGAAATTTCTCCTTAAAATCAAGAGGCATGGTTTGTTGTACAACAGCTTTAGACGGCCAAATGCAGATTTGTCCAAACTTCAAGTACATGAAATTAATCCATTGGATAAAACTTCTGCTCACTGTTGATTGTGCCACACCATATAAGTTAGCTAGAAGTCGCTCAGAAAATCCTCTCCTTAAGCGACACAGAACAATAAAAAATTCCTCTAAAGGCTTAAGTTTTCGGCGGCGTCCTCTCTTGGTTGACGATGTATCTTCCTCGTCGTCAGATTCAGAGTTGTAAAACTCCTCAGGAACGTCTGAGCTGATCCTGGAGCGAATGTTTTCACAATCCTCACCAGGATTCAAAAATTCAAAAATACTTATGAGAGTAGCATAATTAGGAAGGCCAGTATAAAAATTAACATCCGTATTGGACTTGAAGCGATCAAGAGAAAATAAACGGGAAGATAGTGTCTCCTGGTGCTGTTCGTTTTCGATAATCTTTCTTTCCAGTTCCTCGTTCTTCTTTCGAAGGACCGCAAGCTCCTTTTCAGATTGTAAAAGTCTAAGAGAAAATAAACGGGAAGATAGTGTCTCCTGGTGCTGTTCATTTTCGATAATCTTTCTTTCCAGTTCCTCGTTCTTCTTTCGAAGGACCGCAACCTCCTTTTCAGATTGCAAAAGTCTAGCCTCAAGATCCTCGACTTTCTTTCCTTGATCCATTTCCACATTACTCTCGACGCTAATATCGGGCTCATTTGTTTCGTTGCCTCCACTTGTACTGGGAAATATTTCATTTGCACTTTCAACAGCTGAAGACGCGATGTTGATTTCAGAAGAAGTGTCGGATGTAAACAACCGCTTCTTCGAAGACAAGGGAATTGGCAAAGGCAGCCTTTCAGTTGGTGCTTTTCTTTTCCTTGGGGATGGAATAGACCAAGCAAATCTTGACGGTACAAATCCATCCACAAGATAAGTTCGTCCAGCGAGCGACTTTCTAAGATCTTCTCGTCTAAAATGCAAAGAGCAAACTTTCGTGTCTCGAGTGATCTGCCAGTTCTTTCCTTCGTCTCGTCGGATCGCGTGAATCCACCTCTTTCTCAGTAAAGATTGATTTAGAAATTCAAAAAAAGATACTTTCTCTCCCGTTGGCGATTTTACACCTTTTTGGTTACATTCAGGGACACAGCAATGAGTGGGCATAGTGAAAAATACGATAGATGTTTGCAAGTTTCTACTGACGCATTGTCAAAACAAAACACATCGAGGCCTAACTAGCCTTGACTTCGCGTAGCTCGGTCCGGTCCACCCGAGTGGTCCGCCATATTTGCATTCGGTGTATATGATTATATTTTATTATATACATATTGATGTGAATTTTGTGTCTTTCCTACAATATTATTGTGCTACATCTGATTGTTCATTGAGATGTTTATGATGTACAAAACATTACATGCCCACTTGGAGAAACTAAATTTCTCTCATCATATCAAAAAATATTTTAAGATGTGAACAGAAAATTTGTATCTCCATGTGACCATGTATCAGTTATATCCTCTAAATCCATAACAAGTACAGATTTTACAAGAAAACAACTTGCAGCTATTGATTGGAACTATCAACTTGATAGAATGGTTGCTGTGGGATCTAAAGGAGGAGATGCAAGATAATGACAAATACAACCAATGCACAAAAGAGTGGAACATGTGCATCATAAAAGTAGATAAAGATTGTGATTACATTCCTTTACTCATGGCCAAAGTTTTTCTGCAGCCAAATAGATGGTGTACTGCATGTTCACAGACATGTGCCTCTGTCTGAAGATGACCCTGAAAGAATAGCACCAACCATCGCCCACACAGCTATCTTTTTGAAGCAATTGTTTGAAAGACATCAAACAAGGTTTTAACAAAGAAATGTTTTTAATACAGATTTGCACGAGGTATACCAAAACGATGTGCCACCACAGCAGTTTATTAATTCGATTTTTGTGATGTGCAAAAACAAAATTCTATATCCTTTGTAAAAACTCACTGACACTATTGATGCACCTAGGTCTCTTATTATTTCACTATAAATGATGTACATTTTAGTCACTCCATGTATAACGAAATTGTTTGTGGCCTATCGAGCATGATAACATTTTAACCACTCCCCCTGGAAAATTTGCAGTCCTCAAAATTACCGATTTTGATGGCAAGATCGGTTATTTAGACAAGCAATATTACTTGTCATGCACAGTAAATGAAGACCAAGTACAAATTGATTTGAGTTCGGTTTCAACAAATTGAGTACAGTTTCCTGAGATAGGTAATCAATCAAGCTCACTTGAGATGTTGGGCTCAATGAACCTGTATCAAGCTTATGTGATCCAATTGTCACAGGAAAAAATTGCAAAAAAACATCAAAGGTTTTTTTGAAATTCCCACTCATTGTTAAAAACCATTAATGGTTTTTATAGGGAATTAATTTTTTTAAGTGGAAAAACATTAATGTTATTTGGAATTTATGAATGTTTTTTTTAACAATTAACATAAACAGTCCAGAAGTCATGGATGGGTTTACAGTAATAGCCATGAATGGTATTTTATACAGAATAAAACCATTGTTGTGGGTTTAAAATACCATTAATGTGTAATTTATGAAACCATTCTTGGTGTAATCAATTCCTAATAATGTTTATATGTTACCCATCTATGTAAATATCTTTAAACACTAATGGGATAATACATCATTATTGTGGTTTTAAAATACCATGAATGTGTTTTTTTTATTTTTGCAAAACAGTTCTTGGTGTAATCAATTCCCAACAATGTTTATATGTTACCCATTTATGTAAACACCATTAAACATTTATGGGATAATACATCAGTACAAACCATTGATGTTATTAGAAAAGAACGCAAATGTTAATGATACTTTAAACCATTAATGGTTTGTCTCCACGAGTTGAAAAACCATTAATGTAAGGATTAAAACATAAATGGTTTGTGTCAAACTTTAAAAGCATTCATGTGAATTCCAAAGACCATGCTTATATTTTGAGATTCTTTCTCCCAAAACCATTCTTGGTATAAACCATTTCCCAACAATATTGGTATTTTACCCATCCAACTAAATGCTTTAGCCACTGATGGAACAGTACATCAACAAATCCAGCAATTCCAATAAAAGAGGTAATGACTACATTTTGGTATCATAAATTAACATTTTTAATGCAAAATTCTAGTACTGGTATTCCTTAGAGGGGATTAATTACATCTGTCATTATGGTGTTACTGCAGGTAAAGTATTTTGTTGTTAAGCTGACAGTTATTGAGCACATGCTATCTACATAAAAGGCATCATTTCCCCAAGTGTTCCCATTCCATTCTCCAATTGCTGCACACACAATCGCATTCCAGGATACTTGGTCTAAACAGGCATTTCTCTCAGAGACAAATAAATCAACAAGAATGGAGCCAACTTCTCTTTCCCCATTTCTGATGTAATATCGGACCTTAGCAAGTTGATTAGTTACATCCACAGTCATTACTTCTCCAAGCCATGGCTCAGGATCAGTTCCATTGATCAAAACCATATCTCCTCACTCAGGGTAAAACGGAACGTTAATATCGTGCTCAGATAATGGCATACTCTTCCTCATAAAGTCAATAACAACTGACTCTTGGGGCTCAAAAGGATTGGAAACAACCATAACCTTTCTCAAAATACATGTTACGGGTTGAATAACCATTTTAGGGAGGCTATCTTTGCATAGAATAGGAAAACCAGTTTCAGAAAATATCACAATGTTTCCATTTTCATCAAGCTTACTAGGAAGAAACTGGCCTTGGACAAATTTGTGATACTCTCCTCCAATTTCCAAACACAGGAATCTTTCAATTAAGACAACTGAAGGACCTTGACTTTCCACATAAAGTAAAGCATGCTCTCTACTTCTGTATAAAAGTCCCTGACCTTCAATTCCTTGCTGAGGCTTGACCAAACATAAGGTTCAAATCTTTGTCTTTTAGTTTCCATAATATCGGGCAGCTGGCTCACGACGGGTAAAAAACAAAGATCAGTAACGCCGAATTTCCCGCGTGAAGATATCCTGCGGATGCCGATCCTTCACCATTTCAAAAAGCCCTCCAAAGGAAACGTCAATCCAAAATGCCGAATTTCCCGCGCGAAGATAACCTGCACCAATCACACCCCAGCTTTTTTTTTATCAACCAATCACGTTGCGGAATGACGGTGAAGATCCTGTGTTTGATCCAAGCGTTGTTCATTCCGCCCATGAATTGTGCAAGTGAGGACGTGACGGTTTTGAATTGGTCTTCTTTATTCTTCGTTTTGTTGTTTATTGACAACCATGGGTGAAAATGAAACGTCCAGTTCCGTACAAGAAATGAATATCCAAGAAGTGAAGGATTTTATTGCGAAAGAATTCCAATTAGAAATTGCCGAGAAGTTTGAAGGTAAGCTTGTGTCGCATTGTGTTTTTCGCGCCATTTTACGCTGCGTATCATGGTTCCGTTTTTTCTTTCCGATAACCTACTAGTATTTGAAAAAAGGCCTGAAACTTTTCAATTCAGCTTTGGGTTCATTATTGTGCACTTTGAATCAACTCATATTAAACGTGATCGAGTTTTTATCGCTCTGCCTTGGGGGAAAACTGGTCATTCACTGAAAGTTTTGGCGCGAAAGAAAGAAACTTCATTTTTGAATAAAGATAAGATATTAAGTGCTGTTAAGTTATTAAGATTTAATTTAACGTTACTTTAGTTATCTTTGCAACTTTTCTATAGTCTGTTAGAAGGGCTAGAAATCGTTCATATGCCAATTCAAAGATGGCGGCCGCGATCTTAGATCGATCAACATTCGATTCGTTCCTTCCCGTTCGGTTCATAGTTGGTGTGTTTTGTTATTGAAAAAAGTTTAAGTTTACCTGTACTATGTACAATAATTTCCTCTTCTTATTCTTTTTTCTGCAAACAGCGCAAAAATTGACGGCAAATCCTTATTATTGCTATCAAAGAAAGCAACAAGAGAACAGTACGAAGCCTGCAGGCTGATGACAGTGGGGGACCAACTTAAACTAACCACGCTGGTCAACGCAAGCGCTGATATAGATGAAGCGTCGAGTATCGTGATCACCGTAGTTAAGGCAAAAAAGCCTTCGAAGGCCCAGCTGAATCAAATTAGCGATATGAATAGAAGAATTTACAAGACCAAGTGAGTGACATAAGCTGGCAATTAAGCTTTCCATGCATGTAACTTAAATTTCTCGAACACGACTCCAGAGTTTGTATTTCAAATTTTGCGTTGTTTAGCTTTTCATCATCAACACATGAACACTGGCTTGAATTTGAGAACGTTATTATTCTAGGTTGTAAACATGGTGTAAATTTTTTTTACAAATATACTTCCTGCATTATTTCATTTCTGCTTTTTATTTGTAAGCCCCAAGTTTTGCGGGCCGATCATTTCGGAAATGATAGCTGAAACGATACTTCTTTCTTAAACAATTTGGATTTTTGTCAATTTATTGAAAGTTTCAACAACTGTTGAATCTTTCCCTTAATAGGAGAAAAGCGATGAGAGCGGCAGCAATCAAACGATGGCCAGGGAACAACATCCCCAAATTCAAAACCAAAAAGACAGCTGTAGCAGAGTTAAATCAGTTAGTGGAAGAGCTTGTGGCTGAATGCTCTTTTCCGCCTTTGAACTTTGGGAGAGATGGTATCAAACAACACATTTTGGATGTATTGAATGAAAGACGAAGACACCAAAGGAATGGCCATGATTACTCTAAAGTAAGCTCAACCATTTATCTATCACATTTCATCAAGACCCCCCAAACAGTTAAGGAAGGAGAATAGAATAGAAACTTTATAGTGATGTGTCAAAGAAAATCTAGCTTCCTGTGAATCAGGATGCTAAGTGGGGAGACAACTAAGCTAAAAAATATTTGACAATAACTTATATTACAATAATTAAAATGACTTGATTTCTCTTTTAAGCGCGTACTAGCTAACACCTAATGCACAATAGCACTGGCTCACTAAGAGTAAAACAGGGTGCTAGTTGTAGACAAATAATTTGTTTGGTGTCATTAGAGGCTTGTGCCAAATAAGACAATCTTAACATTTCTTTGGGCTAAAGTTTTAACCCGTTTAGGTCAACATTTGATACAGGGAAATTGGAAAATATTTGTAAATACCAGGGTGCAAAGAAAGTCAGTGTTACTTTCCCAGTTTGATTGCGTGCACATCTGGGTAGACTTATTAACTGTTTTGTGATATATAGCCCCCGACAGTATGAAATCCAGTAGTGACAACCGTGCTGTAGAAGTTAGCAAATTAAGGCAGTCACTACAATGACCACTTTTTTGAAATTGCAGGCCGATAAGCGATCGCTGAAGCGTAAAACACCGAGTTCTGAACGCACTAGTACTGCTGAAAATAACAGTTCTGCAAGTCCTTCTAGTGATAGTCTCTCTGATTCCACTGAGGATGAATCTGGGGATACGGAAATTGTGGAAGAATCAGAGGAGGAAAAGACGGGTATGTTTGAGCATATTTTATTTGATAAATCTGCAATGTATCTGTTGTGGTGCAAATTTTTCTTTGGTTTAACATTTTTCAAACCAGGGGATCATGGTTGACTTTTAGGCATTCTCATCAATGTTTTTCATTGTTTAAAATTCTTGTTATTGTCAGTCACAATTCCCAGAAATTAAAAAAATTTCTTCTAACAGGTGCTGTCTGCAGTTTAGTTCCTGGGCTTTCCAATACCTCTTAACAGAGTACTAACAAAGTTTCTGTTTGTCTCCACAGGTCATTGTTTACAAGCTAAAGATTCACAAACTGCAATTGTAAACAGCAGTAGTGTTGAAAAGAGCTGTGCCTCTGAATCAGGCAATACAGATGAAGTCATGGAATCAGAACCTGATGCTGAAGAAGGTTTATATGATATTATTTTTAGAAGTTTGAAACCTTTTGTCTTTTGTGCACACAAGTATTGTCAGGGGATTGAGAAGAGGCCGCAACTGAATTTTCTATTTATTTCCCAGCTTTCCCAGATGACACAGCTAAACTTATTATATGCGTTGCATATAATGCAATCCGACTGGCAGATGTACAAAGAAATCAGCTAGTTTCATCAGCCAAAGCAATGGGCATAAAAAATGCACCAAAAGAGAAGAACGGTTTGGTAAAAGTGGTTGCAGAAGCCCTTGTAAAAAAGAATTATGTCAGAATCAGAGGGAACCCAAAAAATGCTTCAAGGCGTGACATACAAAAGCTGAAGCCATTTTAACTGCATTCAAGTGTGGTTTAATTCCATCTAACTACAATACAAAATTAAAAAAGTTTGTTGTTTTCCATTTTGTGCAACCTGGGCATTTGTAGCTTGTAATAATAATTTTATAATAAGTGTGCTGGGCAATGAAACAATTAAGGTGCAATAAAATGTCGTGTTTCTGAGTTTCTTCCATTGTTTGTGATGTGCACATCACAAAATATATTGTGAATGTTAAGTTGATTCAACTGAAAATTAACAACCTTTTGTTGTGTGCTCATCACAAACAATGGAAGAAACTCGGAAACACAACATTTTATTGCACCTTCTTCTATTGTCTCGCAGCTTTATTATTATAAAATATTATAAGCTACAAATGCCCAAAGATGTTTTAGGGTTTTTGGTTAATTTTCTTAACATAAAGATGATATTGTCACGACTTTTGTTACTTGTACCACAGTAGCAGAACTGATTATTGTACACATGTATCTTTTGTTAATGTAACATTAAAAGTTGAAAGTTTATAGCCTTGGATGATTATGGTTGGTTTTAATGGTGAACTGTTAGAAGTGTAACCTTAGCTTTGCGGAATTGGCGATTTTCCATGATAACTATATCAAAAAAAAATTCAGTGCAGTGGATTATTAAGAAATTAATTAACTAACCACAAATCCACTTGGATGTTTTCAAATTTCTTTTGATGGGAACTAAAATATCACAAGTGAGAATGGAGATTGCTAATTCTCAATAACGGTTTTTACATTACCTTTCAAAATAATAATTTTATTCCAATCATTCATGTTAACAACAATATAAATAAACATTGATGGGTTTTCCTTCATCATGGGAAATGACAATTTCCCAATGACAGCTAGTACATTAAAATAATCTGAACATAAAACAGTAAAAAACATTGTTATTTGAAGTACCATTAATGTTAAGCTATTAATTCCCAATGATGGTTTATAAATTACCATTTATGGCAATTTGATTCCTACCATGGGTTTTCCTTCATTGGAAGTAGCAATTTCTCAATAACACTATTAAAATAACCTGAATGTTAAAACAATAAAAGATGATGTTATTATTTGAATTACCATCTATGGTTAAGCTATTTCCCAATAATGGTTGATAAATTACCATTCATAGTAATTTGATTCCTACCATGTATTGAATTAAAATGGCAATAAACATTGATGGGTTTTTCTTCATGGGAAGAGGCAATATCCCAATAATAGAACATTAAAATAACCTGAATGTTAAAAGACTAACAAACATTATTGTTAATTTGAATTACCATCAATGTTTGAAAAGAATTTAACATCAATGATACATTACATAAAACCATCAGTGGTAAGTTGACACTAACCATCAGTGGAATTTGTAATTAACATTTATGTGAATTTTCAAAGAAAAACATT
>NC_133203.1:21431447-21491447 GCF_958299795.1 Porites lutea
AAAATTTTTTAAAGTGCTATAAATGTTTCAAAATAGTCAGCCAGTCAGGAGCATTGAAAGTCGCCCATTGTGCAAAATGTGGCATGATCAAGGCCGATAAGTGAACAGATGGTTTGTCAATAATATTACTATTGAAGTCATTGATGACAAACAAAAACCAAATGCACTGAAAGTTACCGGCGAAATGCTCAAGAAATTGTCACAAGAAGAATTACCTTTGGAGGAAAATGCAATTTGAGAGAAACTGCTATTAACTTTATGGAAGACTTTCAAGCTACATATGATGCTAAATCCATAATCTTACGCATCAACCATTAAAAAATACTAAAGGTAATTTGACATTTAGTTTAACCATCTTTAGTTGTTTATTTGTATAAATTTAGGTTTCATTTATACTTAAAAATTGCATTGCATTATTAAAACAAAACAGACTATTTTAAAGTTCTGCCAAATATGAAGAAAGGTAAATAATAAACATTGATCATGTAGCTAATGTTGTGTTAAAAAAGCCTGAATAACCAAAGGACTTTGGTTAACACACTAGTAACGCTTCATTTTCTTGCTAGCCAAAAAACATATAGTGTAAAGAAAATGTTGGTAATAAAAGAAACATTTCAGTACAATCAATACAATCTTTGTTTTTGTGTTAGTTATGTCTGTTTGGCTGTATATAATTGTATGTGCAAATAAACCCAGCAAAATACAAAAATGCAGTCATCCTCAGTTCTATGTTTCTAATGATACATGGGTAACCTACTCTGTGCTAGCCTTTTTATGCCTTAAGTGCTCAAATTTGGTAATCTATTTAATTAGCTCATTGCCGAAACTAGGCCATCCTCGTCGCTACTAGTTTATGTATGAGGATATGCTATTTTGTTAAAATCACAGCTCTGCCAAGGTTTTACTAGTAATATCAACACCCCAGGAAAGTAGTAAGTGAGAATGTCCTGAGGTATATGGAGGTGTCCATGAACCCTGCTTTGTAAACGGAGTTTAGCCAGAGTTTAACAAAACCGTGTTCTAAGCCATTTTCAGTTTGCTGAATGCTTTTACGAAGACACCATTTATCATGAACAGTTTCATAAAAGCATATGGCATACACTAGAAAAGTTTTTTTCTTCTTAAAATAACCCCCTAAGAAAGAGATCTGGAGGTTCAAAGATTTCCTAAACCGTTAGACTTCATTTAAATAATCTAGGGTTGTCTGAAAGTTTTGAAGTAGACGGCTGTGTTGTCAAAGTAAATAATCTAGGGTTGTCTGAAAGTTTTGAAGTAGACGGCTGTGTTGTCAAAGTAAGCGGCCATTCCAGGGATATTTTATGTAAAAAATGCCACCTGTAAAGAAATGCCAAGCAGAGTAGCCGGCCGATACGAATCAAGTAAGCAGCGATTTTCGCCGGTAGCCAGCTACTTCTGACAACCCTGATAATCGGCCCTATATTTCTTGGTATTTCGTGCTTCCCTTTCTCGAATTTCCCATGGAAAATATCTTTATCCATAAGAGCAATGTCCAGGGCACCCATTAAGAGGCCGGGGCCAGGGATTTCCCCCGGCTACTATGAGCGTGATCCCTGGCTACTTTCATAGGAAAATAGAAGAAAAATAGAACCAAACAAAATCTCTAGCTGGTTGATTCCCCACCTACTTGTTGTATTTACCCGGCAACTTGAAATCTTAGTGACAACCCTGAATGTCTCTTGGTGATAACAGTTCTTCCCACAAAGAGATTTAGATTAGCTTCTAGCATTACTCTAAACTCACTAAAAGTAAACATTTAATAGCTTACTAATTTTCCAAGATTCTTTTCATAACCAATGTATGAATTCGTCCCTTATATAAAACAACAAAACATACTATCCCATGCTACAACATATTTTCCATCGAGATAAAATATCACCATGCAACTCTGAACACAGTCAAAAAATATACACTTATCGTCTCAAAAATATGCCGTCTAGCATTATACCGCTAAATGCACTTGAAGGAGACAGATTTTCATACAAAAAATAACACATCAAAGTGTTCAGAGCAATAAAAGGGGGAGGTAGGTCTTTTAACTCCTGCCAAAATGCTGCTTGTTCCATTAAGTTTTTTCCTCTGCTGGGTAGATTATTGAGCTTGACTGAGCAAATGTGATTTTAAACTTATCTTTTGTGCAACTTTTTCCTTACTCTTTACTTTGATGCCACTGATTTTATTTTCATTTATTCTTATGATCTCTCCTTTTCAGTTACTGCAATCTAATACGTTTAGTCATACATGCATTGTTTCCAGATGTTTATGCATACTGACCGTTGTTTTTTCGTTATCGGTTAACGACATTTGAATATTATGATTTCTTAGATGAAGGTTTCTTATTTCAATTTTTATACAGGCACATAAAATTCCATGGCACTACATAGTTCAGATGACACTGACCTCTCTGACTTCAAGTAGTTATGTCTCTCAAGCCAAGTTCTAGCCTCAGTGGCTGAAAGTTGTCACAAAGACCCTTGAAAAATATGACTACACTTAATGCAAAAATTTACAAGGCAAAGTAAGTGGAAAACATGTACCTTTTATCATGCTAAACTGTTGGCATTCAAGAAATCAGTAATCTTTTCAGTTCAACTGAACAGAAATTCTTACAATACATGGAAGTTGTTTCAGCGATTCCTAAGGATCTGATCGATGATGCATGGAGATACCACATTGATAAAACTAGTATTTTGTCTGAATGCTCCTTCCAGCGGTCAGTGGACCTTTCATTACATTTTCTTAAAAATGAAAAAAAGAAACTACTGCTGGCTTTTGATTAATAAAGATCAACATAAATGCTAACATGAAATGGGAAAGAGACCTCCTACCAGAAAAAAATACTTGCAAAGCATTACTTCTCCCATGTGAAAAATATTTGCAGAGATAACAAACTACACAGAATTGTCGTCATAAAAAGAGGACTGTTCACGTATGGTATTGCAGAAAATGCGCTTTGTCCGCGCTGCAAACAAAATGATTCAATAATCCATACTTTTTGTAACTTCCACTGGACCAGGTCTATTTTTTCAAAAGTAATCAAATGGTTCAACATCGAAAATGCCACCTCCTTTGCACCATCCTCAAGTGAATTAATCTTTGATCTTAATAATGATAGAAAGAAGCAAAGCTCATAGGAAATTGTCAAAAAGCTCTATTTTACTCTTTTGGTTGCTAAATATTATTTGTACATATATAAGTTAGCACCTAAAGATTTATCTTTGGATGAATTGAAGGCTTAAATCAGTGGGAGGTATGACTTCGAAAAAACCCTTCCTTCAATCAATTAGTAAGAATCCACCTTACAAGAATAATCTCTTAATTAACAGGTCTAATGTTGTTGTGTGAATTATTACAACTGCTGTATTATTCTTTTTCATTTTTTACATAATTTTAGACCAGTCTGTATTATTGTTATATATTATATTATTATTGTTGTACTTTCTTTTAGTTTGAATATTTTGTAATTGTAACATGTGTTTTGTAAATGAACACCATTAAAAAAAAACATGACACTTACAAGAGTTAGTGAAGAATAGGACAGCAGAACCAATGTAGGCAGTGTTCTCACCAAACGGCGACATTGGGACATTGCCATGCTTTTTCAGGACATGCTGCACTATAATTAGCCCAAGGGGTCCTTAGGGCACAAAGAAGGAAAATATCTGTAATAAAAAGTACATTAACATGTGTTAAGTTACATTCATATATTCCTGTATAATATACAGTGGAAGCCAAAATTTAATCAGTTATGGTGTCTCTACAAAACACCTAACAAGGGACGTCGATGAACTAACAAGTTCTGTGCATACTCATGTGTGCATGATGCATTCTGAAGTTCCGCCATCTTGAATGAATTTCAGTGGTTATACTGACATTTCATTCATGGCAAAACACACATTATTCCATTTTGCAAAACTTCTAAAGCTAGATGCTGATGAACGTACAGGAGCAAATAAAACAATGTAAGACATTAACAATGAAACGAAAGTTGAAAAGGGCCATCAAGTTCAACAGCTACTTCGCCAAATGCAATGAGCTCAACCAAAATTCTGCGCAATCATTTCATCAAAGCAGAGACATTGAAGTGCACATGGCTTATATCCGGAGGGACGATTTAATGGGGGGTTTTTTGCATTATGAGTTTGGGGGTCTTATATTTGGAGGGGCTTATTTTTGTACTTTTGGGGTATCTCACACAACAAGGATGCGTGTATAAAGCTGCTAGGTCATTTTGGTAAATCCCCCATAAATAATTTTGGTTTTGTGTGAATCAGTGCCCTGGAGAGGCTGGGGCAAGCAAGAAATTAATTAAAATGGACGCATACATCACACATTAATTAACTCTGGTAGTGTTGACAGAACCCAATCAAGATTTGTTCAAATACCACAACCGTTTTCAGCAATCACAGCAATGGGATGTAAGCGTAATTATATTCTGATAAAGAGTGCTGTTTGTCATTGGGCGAATCGACGCTGTTGGGAGACTCGACTTTAGGGCGAAACGACCACGCTTCGATAGGTGTCATCTGGTTCTACACGGCGGTACAAACATGTTATACGTAAAACCCAGTGGAGCAATATTGTCTGGAAACCGACACTAAAAATTGAGGAATTCAACCATATTAACTGCATGAATGTTCAACGGAAAACTAACCAAAATGTGTAGCTTATCATGCCGGTATTTCAGCATAATGTCGAATTCAGCTATTTCCATACATAAAACAAGCTGCTGATTCACTCGTGTCTGCAGAACATTAGAGAGGTTTTTTCAGTTAAACAATGCCGAAAAAATTCAAAGTTCTCTTGTTATCTAAGCACAAAGGTAAATATATGAGATTTTTACCTTTCGAAAGGATTCTTTTACGCGCTTGATCTGCGATGAGTTTTCGCCATGCCAGACAGCCGCGGCCTATGGTCCCTGTACGCTCTTGTATAAACAGAGTTTTACAAGGCGACGCGAGTTCGGGGCGTGAAATCCTATTTCAAAACCTCCGTTTTCTTCTTACCCTGTGAATATTACACAAATGACGCACAGAAAAAGGGCAATGAACTCTGATGACAGTTGTCAGCTGTTCGTGGTTCTTCGCCGAACTGCCATCCTCGGAGACCCAGGGGCAGTTAGTCGGGTCGATAAAATGTTCGTGGTGAAAGTTTACTGTAAGATCGAGACGAGCCCCTGGGCACTTACTCTTACCGAACCAGTTCCAGAAGCGTTTGAATTGCCTGCTTCTGATTGGCCAGAAAAATTTTTTTCTGGCCAATCAGCGAAGAGAAGCTGCCGGATGACTCTCGTGTTTTCTTACACGACGTAGTTTTCCTTATCGATCGCCATAGTTGCGTAGCACGTTCAACAGGGAAAGTTTCTCGAGGAAAGTTTCAGAACAAAATGTTAACAGCCCGCAAAAATTACAACTTTTAGCACGGCTACAAGAAACAAACACTCTCCGATGAATTTTTAAGGCGGATCTTTCCAAGGTATCGTAAATTTGTACTGATACGATACGCGATGCATGACTTTCACTTTCCACCCCTTAATTTGCTCACATTGTATAGTATACAACGCCAAGCTTACATTTTAGATGTCCATGTTCGCCGCACGTCTTCTGATACTTTCTACAACGTGAAAATTTCCGTTGCACGGGCCAGGCAACTACGTCGATTGATCGTGGGAAAAGCCGGCTAGTTTCGGTGCCTTCTACTTGCTTTCGCTCCAAACTCCTTTCGAAACTTTTAAGCTTAAAAGCTTGCAGCAGTTGACCGTACGAATTTTGCCGAAGTTGATAGTAGTGTTAACTTAAGGTTCGAGGGAGACCTCCAGCAAGCGCTTGGAGAAGGCTTGTCTTTGTTTCCTGTGGTACAGTTCAAAGCGAAGCAAAGATTTATTATTGAGAAGATTGTGGAAAGAGGAGATGTTTTTGGGCAATTGATAGAGAACTCTAACCTTCCAAATGTTGCCTATAAGCTAGGGGGTTTAAAAATCGTTAGATGCTAAAGGTTATGAATTCCCTAGTAATCCATTGGTCATAGTGATTTCACTTCTTATGTCAATTGTTGAGGACCAGGTAAAGTACTCGAGGTCACTAGGAATTCAGGCTGCTTACTTAGGGGAAAGCAAAACAAAAGATCGAGAAATATTGAATGGTTAGGGAGCGTTTTCTTTGTTGTATGGAAGTCCAGAATAATTAACTGGGGGCAAGAAATTCAGTGCAATGTTCTCTAAGAAGGTTTACCAGAAGAATCCTGTTGCAGGTACATACAGCTGTTCATTGGTAAGTATGCTGATTTGTTTACTAGGAAGGGAGCTACACTGAATTCATCGTGGGGAATTTTGAAGGGGTAAAATGGGATGTTGTTGCTCTGGAAAAATGGGATTTAAGTCACTGGCAGGGGGATTCTATCACTGAGAATGGGAAAAAATGTAAAAAATGGGAATTGAGGGTTAAACAGTTTCAGTGGGATTGATATCCCCCCTTCAGGACCCTCATTATACTTAACAGTAGATCTGGGTTTTATTCAAGGATGCTCAGTATTCTTATGTCTAAAAACTGACAGACACTTCACAAGTCTAGAATTCTCATGTTTTTTGTCACCATTTATTGACAATAGAAAGCTGATGAAGTAACCTTTGTGACTGCTTAAGATAATAGTGAAATTGAACATTTACCTATTATAAATGGAAGAACATCCCATAATACAGAACTACAGATGCCATAACATTAATTTTATTTTTAAGCTGTTGAGATGTTTTTTTGGTTACTTTATCAGTATTGGAGTTCACAGCAGAATCATTCCAAGCCACTTATGTTGCGACATCGGTGCCAAAGACTGTTAGTCTGCTTGAAGAAAATCAAGATGATCTGAGAAAGGAATTTCAAGAATCAAATCTTCCTTGCTTGTATTCTAGAATTTGTATTCTCTGATTGTCTTCTACAGGAAACAATAATAATTGATAATTGTAATAAATTATGTTCTGTGGAAAGTATTTTAGAGACACTGTGTCGAATGGTGGCCATGCAATGAAGATTTTTACCTTTCTGAAGAGGGTGTTTAAAGATTTAAAAATAATTATCAATGAAGAATATTATTATCAGATGAGGAGAATTATTATAGGGAAGTTATGAAATATCAAACAAATGCACCAAAGGAAAATTGTTGATATTGCAGCATTATTCTTTCAAAATAAGTCCAAACTTGTACCATCAATTGCAAGGGAGTTAAAACAATGGCACTGTGGATGTGTTTGAGGGGGTCAGTAAGGGGAATCATCAAGGCAATCAGAGATAAATAGTTTGGCAAAAAAACACATATTATGTGAAATTACTTTTATACATGTATTTGTTAAAAGATATCTTATAATAAAGATTCATTTCTACTCTATTAGCCATAATTCTAATCACAGTAAAGATTAACCCAGGTTCTCTTATTGAAATGCGGTTTAGTAAGCCAGAGACCCAGGTCCTTGAAATCAAGAGCTGAAGTTGGATCCTTGGAAAGTGTCCCTATTCCTTGGTCTCTTCTCCCTGGAATTTCCTTAAGAGCGTTCACTTCTGGTAAAGTTTTAGTGACTACAAAAATATCTATATAGACATCCCACCCTTCCACGATTTCTCAACTCTATACCTACACGTGTCACACACTGCGCGTTTATCGCCCTCCAAAACTTTCACACCAACCACTTTCAAACATTTTCGCAAACTACCCTTTAGTTTTTTTTTCTTCGCTTATCCATAAAAACAAACGCACACAGCCTGCAAAAATCGACCTTACTTAACAAGTCAGGATTCAGCACATAATCGGACCGAGATTTCGAACTAAACACAACGGCTGTAATTAAAATACGTACGGTAGGGGAGTTTGACGCGAAAGCAACAAAGTGCGTGCGCTGCAGCAAGCCAGCCATTCCCACGATCAATCGACGTAGTTGCCTGGCCCGTGCAACGGAAATTTTCACGTTGTAGAAAGTTTCAGAACATGGACATCTAAAATGTAAGCTTGGCGTTGTATACTAGACAATGTGAGCAAATTAAGGTGTGGAAAGTAGAAGTCATGCATCACGTATCGTATCATCAATAAAAATTTACGATACCTTGGAAAGATCCGCCCTAAAAATTCATCGGAGAGTGTTTGTTTCTTGTAGCCGTACTAAAAGTTGTAATTTTTGCGGGCTGTTAACATTTTGTTCTGAAACTTTCCTCGAGAAACTTTCCCTGTTGAACGTGCTACGCAACTATGGCGATCGATAAGGAAAACTACGTCGTGTAAGAGAACACGAGAGTCACCCGGCAGCTTCTCTTCGCTGATTGGCCAGAAAAAATTTTTTCTGGCCAATCAGAAGCAGGCAATTCAAACGCTTCTGGAACTGGTTCGGTAAGAGTAAGTGCCCAGGGGCTCGTCTCGATCTTACAGTAAACTTTCACCACGAACATTTTATCGACCCGACTAACTGCCCCTGGGTCTCCGAGGATGGCTTTGGGGCTGTGTTGAGCTGAGTATCGATTTCGAACCCACCAATCACATGACGTTGAAAACAATAAGACAGTTGTTCACCACCGGCGGGGTCCCAGCGGGGACGCCCGGGAGAAAAAAAAGACAGGGAGGTCCTGGGGAAGTCTGAAATGTCATACGTCTCCACCCCTAGGCAAAAAAGTAGAGGCAATGCATAAAAGGTCGCTGCTAAGCGTAAAAGCTGAACCTCGCTCGACGTCTCGTTTAAGCTCAGCACTTTTTATCTTGCCTCTACAGTATTTTATTTACGTGATTAAATTTTACGTGCATTAACGTCCGTAGCCAGTCTACGAAGAGAAAAAATAACGAAACGAGCCTGAGAATTAGCCGTTTCGGAGGAAAGGGGGGAAGAGAGAAGCGTACAGAAAATCTTCACATGGCTTCGCGACCGAAATCCTAGCTAAAGGATATCAAAATCATATCCCTCTTTCTGCAAACACTTCATCCCGACCAATAAAAAATATGATTAGACTTTTGTCTTCCTAATTTCGCCTTCCTAAACTGAACCATGAAATCCTTCCTGGCTACCGAGGCCAGGGTGGAATAACTCCGCGTGGCCAGTACGGATAGTAAACTGCAAAAAATCAGAAAAAAAAAAACACGGTTAAGTGTGACGTAAGAGTCTAACACGCGCGAAGCGCGCCAGCCTCAGACCTTTTTTCAGACCTTCGTTTGACTGCTCGCGCAAAAAAAAAAAAGCGCACTGTGTTGCACTCAATGTACCCTACCAAAAAATCCGTTTCGGCGAAGAGCGAGGAGAAACGGATGTTTCCGCAGGCTACAGTCTATACGGATAGAAGCTCCGGATATCGGCCCGCTCTATTGCTATTTAGCCCATGCATACAGACATCTCGATAGTCACATGACTTCTATGATTAATAAAAATGTATGTATGAATGTACGACACGTTTCTCTTTACCTGTAAACAGTTCATTCCGGGGAGTAATGTAATGAAAGGCTTCATAACTTCTTTCCATATATGAATATTTTTTTATCGCGCATGCTTGACTTACTCGACTACTCTTGACTTTTGTACTGGGCCACTGGTGGAACCCCGGTATAACGAAGTCCTCGGTTTCACGAACTATTTTCTTTACCCTAGACATAACAAGATATATGAAAAATAACCTCGATATAACGAATACATTTTGCCAGTCCGTTGGCTCTTCGTTAACTCGAGGTTCCACTGTATCGACTGTTGATACATACATACATACATATTTATTGGCTCGTCCCCACGTGGCTTTCAGAGTCGACGTTACAATAATAATATTAAACACAGAAAGCTAACAACAAGAAAAATAATTAACTAACTAAAGAGGGCGTCTAGAAGAAGTCGTCTAAGAGTTAATACTTAAAACTTTCAACGGATTCGCTTAAATAGTTTGAACTATGGTTGCAACTTATTCCAAAAGGACGTCGCTCTTTATTCGAAGGATCTTTGGCCACTAGCAGTGTGGAACAGTGGTATTCTCAACATTTTCGAGTTCCTGGTTGTCCTTGTCGAAACGGCAGATCTTTTTACGAACTTTGATGTTAAGTAAGCTGCAGCACTCCCAGTCATGCACTTACACCGTAATTTTAAGGGAGTTATTATAACTCCAAAAATGGAGTAAAAAGTTTAGGTACAGGATAACCCCTTTTTGGGGGTTATTTTAACTCCTAATCTGGGGTAATTTTTACCCCTGAAAAAGAGTTGTTTTTACTCCAAATCTGGAGTTAAAATAACTCTGAAATTGGGTTACTTTTACTCCTCACATGAGTTGTTTTTACTCTTTTTGGAGATAATTTAACTCTGAAAGTAGAGTAAAAATTTTAGGTACAGGATAACTCCTTTTTTGGGGTTATTTTAACTCCTCAATATCTGGGGTCACTTTTACTCCTGAAAAAGCCCCAAATTAGCCCCACTAGAGTCGAAAGTATAGCTTTTACTTGACTGGGAGCCAACACAAGTCCTGCATGTCTTACTGTCATGCAGAAAGAAAACGAAAACAAGCCTCACGTCATGTCACTCCAAATTTGCTCCATGACTGGGTATTTGCTTGGTTTGTAGCCTGCGAAAACAGCTGTTTCTCCTCGCTCCCCGCCGCTGGGAGCGATGAGAGGGGAGAAACATCTGTTTTCGCAGGCTACTTGTTTTGGTTCCCGGATCAAAGCATTCCCAGGAGTGGAAAAGCTCTGGACTGGTAAAGAAACTTCTGTTAAAAAAAAAGAAAGAAAAAATAGCGAATTGTAGCTCTTGTAGATCTTGAGACTCAAAGGTCTCCAGAAACGACGCTTAACTGGAGAATATCAAATTTGAAACAAAAAAGATCTATCGAAAGGTTTCAAAATTATTTGCCAGTTTCTTAAAGTAAACCGAAATGTTTACAAACCCGCTCCGATGTCATCGCAACCCTTATCATAACAATTTTCACCTTTATCTAATACAATTGCGGTGGAAATTTTTCAACATCTCGGTTTATGGCGACCATTAGCACAAACGTGAGAGGTATTGACCCTGAAAAACTGTATCGAGCCAACGAACGAGCTGACTTCCCGTCATATCAACAATACAATTGCGAAAATATTTTAAATTGCCTATTTTTAACGGATTTTTACCTTAAAAAAGTCCCCTGGAATTTCCGAGAGCTTTTTTTGTGGCTGAAATTTTCGAAAACGTAAGTTTTGACCCCTATAATTTTCGGATCACTAGACTTCCAGCTAGGAAATCCGAAAAGATGAAAAATTTGTAAGGGATAAAAATATGCCTATATCTACCGTTTAAGTACTAAAATACGTTCAACAATGTTACGTTTAAGTTTATGCTTGGTTTGAGTGTTTTTTAGCTATATTCTTGTTGTGCCCCTGTGATACTATGATTTCTAATTATAGTGAGCTTTCGGTTGCTTTTTATGAGCATTTCTCAACAATTGGGCCCCGACGTGCCAATGAAAAAACTCCAACTCATAACTACCGTAGTATTAGTAAAATCCAACTAGTGGACTTTTATCAATGATGTGTTCTGATTGGTTGAGCTACTACTAGGCTACATGGTTATAGCCCACTAGTGGCGAAAAGCACCGGCTTTGAAGACCAAAACAAGGGCGGCTAAATCGTGTATTGCTAGCTAAAGCTGGTTTCTCTCAGTATTTTTGACCAACTACCTGGATTTTACTAAAACAATTATCCCTCTTGGCACTACAGCTGCCCCTGCTCTGTGTGTTGTCGGTTAATGGCCGTTTTCACTCTAGACACGAATTCACGGTCATTTAAGTTTTAACTATTAAGGCAATTCTTACAACAAAACAAAACTTTACAGAAGGACAGTTGTGAGTTGGGAATACGTCAGCACAGAAGGATCGACGAATTTCTGTAATCGTCCATCGATCTGCTATTGATAAGATAGCCTGTTCCAGGCTACGAAATAGTGGTGAAAAGTCGTTCAGTAACAAGAAATGCGGAAAACGCGCGGGGGCTGGGAAGAGACAAGATAGTTGTCAAGGCTGCTGATTCACTCGTCTTGCTTGTTTATGGACTGAGACCTATTCTTCCGAAGAGAGAAAATACATGTTCGGCAGATTCATTGTTTCCAACCAGATATTTGTGATAGATTTGAGTTTTGTAATCAACTCATGACCATGTATAAACACATAGTTATACACACCCTAGAACTTCATCCGCGCTTGGTTCATAACTTTTCGAAACTTTCAAGACAAAATGTAACGCAAAAGAGTATCGAAGTATGACTGTAAAGCAAGTGTTACAAAATCAACCCAAGCGGTCCCTTCGGGGATTTCTGTTTTACGCGATCCTAACCATCTGTTACTTGTGGGCGTGAGAAATAGAAACGCCATCATTACTCAACGATTCCATGCGGCCCCTGATCAAGCAAGTCGAGATTTATTCTGGTATACTGACTGTTATGTATATCTTAACTGTAAGTACTTCAGTGTAAAAACTTGCGAGCTGCTAGGATGCCTTCTCGGGATGTCGATCCCTGTAAGGGCGATAATGATTTAAGTTATGCCAACATTAATCGGGCACAACAAGTCAATGTCATACGACGAGCTGCTCACTACGGCTAACATGACATCCTTATATTGTAGGCGCTTACACCAGGCGTTAATACTTCTTTTTAAATGTTTAAGAAACGGTCCAGATAAGAAAGATAGCAAAAAAGGCAACGAACGTGTTGGAATCCAAAAAAAGGTGCTAACTTTTCTATTGTCTGTACTTACTTCTGATTGGCTTAAACAGCAAAAGTTAACAAAACTTCATAAAGCAGTACATATATTCATCCTTACTTTGCAACCATCTTCCATGTAACAAAATCTGGTCTCAGTTTGAATAACAATGAAATCCTGTGTGGGGAACATGTAAAAATGTAACCTTTTCTTGGCTATTGTTTTCAACTCTTGTGATTGGTCAAAATCTTTTAACACAAAAAAACACCCTTTCAAAGTGGAGTGTAAATGCATTTTATTGCGTAAACGGCCTTCATGTAGGTTTTTGCATTCTCTGTGTAAAAAGGAGAACATTCCTATGTGGCGAACGCACCGTTGCCGCATAACTTTAAATACAGACATACACCGTATAGGCTAAGAGGCGAGGGCTTGAATTTGAAATTACCTAACTTTAATCTTAAATTTAAGAAGAATTCTTTAACTTATTCATTAACTAAGTTATGGAACACTTTGCCGCCTCAAGTGCGTCTTTCAAGTGATGCTAATGACTTCAGAAGTAAACTGCACGATTGCAGCTTTTTAGAACCTGTCTTATAGTGCACGATTGTAGCTTTTAACAGTTTTTAGAACGAGTATTATAGTTTCCCCAGTCACGTTTTTAGCACGTGGCTTTTTGGTCGGTTTTAGCTTTTTAAATTTTATGTTTTTATTGCCAAGTTTTTGATATGTATATGTTTATTGAGTTGTTTTTAAAATTGAATAATATTATATAGCTGTAATTATTATAGATTTTATTTATACATGTACGTATTTTGAACGAGTTTTTTTAGCTCTTTAACGTAACGTGTTAAAATAAATGATTGATTGATTGATTGATTGATATGGTCAATGTTACCCATTACTATCCCCTTCCCCCTCAAGTCGTACCCGGGAAATGTGCATTTTTTTCTTCTCTTTTCTAGTGGTCTATTCCCCACCCCCGGTCACGCAAAAGGACAGAATATAATTCCCCTCCCCAGAGCTCCTGATCGGTCTCATTTACCTTATGTTAGGTACTCTTTTTACGAGCAAAAGTAGTTTCCGTACAATATTCAAACCAGACACTGTTCGCGACAAATCTAATGTAAAAATCGGACATGAAAATTATCCGAAAACTGTTACGTTTTTTTGATAGGGACCTGAGCGCTGGACATGTGACCTCTTTTTTCATGTGACTAGTGTGTTGATCGGTGAGAGTTGTTTCGTTGTTTTATGGCAGAGAGAGCACAGAACTTTTTTCATGTTCAAGGTGAACAAATCTGTACTTATCCCCAACAGACACGTTTTCAATAGCTTCATTAACGCTTTATATAGTTAATTGAGAGAAGGATAACACTGACATATATCTAGTTGATACATGAATAATGCATTGGAAAACGAAAAGGTAGAAAAAAAGAAAAAACTCTTGAGCGCTTCCCTGATAGAACACCTCATAAGAACACTTGACTGAACCTCTTTTTACCTATATATACTAAAAGCCTTCTTTCCTTTTTCATATACAGTCTGTTTAAGTTGCCCTATGATTAAACTAAGTTGAAGAAACGTTCATAGTTACTTTTGCAACAAAATGTATTAGAGTACGCACCATACGCACATTCGTTTGAACTTTCTAAGGAAACCTTCATTTTTGACAGGCTATTGCTCTCCAACCACTCTCCGACAAATGTCTGCGTTTTATGTAGTCCTGAGTTCCGCAATTTCGTGCAAACCGCTCAAAAAAATGGCACGCAATACCATATGAGCGTAAACAACAACCAATCCCCTCTTCCCGTCGTCCCCGCGCGCTTACTATTTTTCCCATCATTGCTTTTTTTATTGGAATACTAAGCTGGAGTCTCCGCGGAGGAAAGAGCTCTGCTGTGACTGCTCTTCTGGAAGTTACTGAGAACTAGGCCTTTAACATCGATCGTAGAGATGTCAATGTTGTGGTTTCTCTCGTTTTTTTTTTTAAAGGCAATCGACAATATTGATCAGGAAATCCTTTCATCTAAAGTGAACCTTTATCGAACCTTTACGGGATACAAGGAAAGATGTCTCGTCGATGGTTTTCCTTCTTGTATCTCTTCGCTTTTAGCCCCCTTTTATCTATTATGTACATCAACGATTTGCCAAACTGCGCCGTTTGTTTTTTTTTCTTCTGTTTTTTTTTTTTAGGGATAATGAAATAATATCGATGACGCAAGAGAAGAGACGAGGAGAGGAGCCTTCTCTCCCCTTTACACCTGTTCCCCTCGCGGTACTGAATAATGATGGTAACCAGCACCTGTTGCACAGTCTTTGAAACCGCGAGGGGACATAGTACAAATCGCATAAAATCGGGATATCGTTGTAAACAAGCTCGCGATTTTAGTAACGACATTCGGAGGGTTTCATGAGACGAATCAAATTGCGCTTTGAGTTTATCCCCATTGAGGTGAGTTTGAAATTTTTTTCGCGTTCTGGCGATAAAACATATACCCGAAACAGGACCGAGACAACACCTGGTCTTTCTACAAGTTGTTCTGAGGGGGTTGTATGCATTCACAAGTCGAGAAATTATATTGCTGCAGCCTGATCATTTCAAGAAACTTGGACAAGCTAAAAATCGCTAGATTTTGATTGTTGTACTGGGAATATCATTCAATCGAGTATCGTCGAATCCGAGGATTCTGCTTTATAGCGGAGCTGGACGCGTGCGCGTAATCTACGCATCTGATAAATGATGGGAATCACGTGACCGTACGTCCACACCAGAGGTACGCCGACGTAAAATAACTCAATCAACAGGTATGGCATCCCAATGCGACTGGAGGATATTTTTGCAGGAAATCGCATAGCCACCCACGTCTTGCGAAGCAGAGTCAACTAACGAGTCAATAAAGACGAAAACGGAAAGTGGGAACTGTTTCTGTATCCGAGCTGTCTATAGTATTAAGCTTAGATTAATTGTCACGTCCACAAATTTGGAATATAGAGAAAGAGAAAGAAGGCAACAGGCCAGCAAAGGTCAGCGAGAAAAAAAAAAAAAAGCGACCGAGAGTTAGAGCGACAGATAAAAAAACAAAGGAGACATTTTTTGTTGGAAGAACAACATGAAAATTTTACAGCAGCAAAGAGGAAATGAGAAATGCTAGTGGCCACCAAGGTGAAAATGAGCGGCACTTAAAAAAAAAAAAGGTGAATAAGAACACGAACAACATTTCCTCCATAAAGGTGATGTTACACGGGACGATTCGCAACCACGATTTTTAGAGCAACACAGCGAGGCAATGTTGGAACAATGTTGTAACCATTCGAAACAATGATGCAACGGTGTTTTGCGCTAAGAATCGTTGTTGCGAATCGTCTCCTATGACATCACCGTAAAACGTGTAACAGACGATTTTATATTTGTTTGAGCAAACTATAAATATTATCGAAAGCCTCGCTTTTAACCCTGGCTAAATCTGTATATTACAACTGCTGTTCGGCGAATGCCTTTTCCCCCTTCAAAAAGGAAACCCAGGCCACTTAAGGCATGACTACCTATTTAAATATGCTGGTTATGTTTTTGAATCGTGTTTTTTCGGCGGAATGATTTAACCGATTTCTATGATTTTTGGTATCCTTCATAACGAATGGTGCAATTTTAAGAAAATGTTATTTATTTTCTCGTATTGTAGGTAAAAAAAGCTCGAGATATCGGCATATGTCTAAAACCGCATTTTTACAGAAAAATGTCCATAACTTCCAAACCCTACGACAGATTTTTCCCTAACTTCAGGAAATAAGCCTTAGAGTTCTCTAGTTTTATATCTGCAAGTGTGAAGCCAATCGTGACCTTAGATTTCGCTGCATAGAACGCTGTTCAAATCTATCTTGAAAATGCAACGCTAAGACATTTGTGAAAGTTGACGCGCAAATTCTGCAAAGGTATTCTTGCCCAAAGCTTTATTGTGAGAAACTAAGTAATCAGAAACTAACGGCGAATACAGTTCGTAATACAAGAAGAACAACTTTATGCCAAATGCAAGGCAACATTAAATAACTCCTATTTATCAAAGGTACTGTGCTTTTGCCCCGGGGGGGTACTTAGCTTAATTTTTGCTGGGTATGTGCCGCTGGCCTCTCAGAGCTCCTACCCCATTATAGTCTATTCTGTGGCCAATTATGGACCCCATCTCAGTCACTTTTGGGCAAATATGTAATATTCGCGATCCCAACTTAGTCACTTTCTATTATTATGAATTGACCCATTTTTTCGATCGAATGAAGAACACTTTACTTTTCATCTACAGTACAAACATTCTGGTACGTTTGCTAAACGTAAGTCTCAAGAACTGTCTTACTCCAAAAATCAAAAAAATTTGCGACCCCATTCTAGTAACTCTTGATAATGCTACCCCATTAAAGTCAATCCAGTCGTGAAAATGCGACCCCATCCAGCGGCACATTCCCGTTAGCCTCTAAAAAAAATAGAGCATCTACAAAAATCGCCTACAAGTTTTCAGCACCGAACGTTCCCATCTCGAGGAGAAATAAAGCCACCAACTTCACTACTTCAACTGATCTATTTTTAACCGCAAAGAAAACCCTTTCATCGATGGAAGAAAATGTTTCTTTCATTTCATTGGCCGAGAGCCCACCACGTGACCTGCAAATAACTGCCTACAAATAATGGTCTGCTCATGGGCAATGTCGTTCAACTCGGTTTGGCTGCAAATAATATTCTGCACATGCGTAAAGGAAACCGTGCTTTCCTCCTTCTTGCGATCGCTCTTAAGTGAAAATGGCAGATCGCTTCGCTTCCCGAGGATATTCCTTAAAAAAACAAACTCGGTGATCGAATGATAAAACAATTATTGAACTCGGTTATTGCAAAATATCGTGATTTGTTGGTCAATTATTTGCCGAAGCCGAATTGATCTGCTCGCCAGAGACAAATTACGATATTTTGCTCAACCTCGTCCAGTTATTGTTCAGTATTTTACAATTTATTCAAGCCTGGTTTTTCTTTCAAACGTCGTGCTACTGCCGTTCTAAGCTGGCTCGACTGCGGTACGACACTAGCATGACTTGGTTGCTGTTGCCGAAAACAAAACTCAAAAATAAAGAGAAGGATAGCGAACGTTTAAATATATTCTAGTGTTTTTCTAGCTGGATTTTTGATAACGTTATCGCCAAATGGACCTTTTCTGTTGCGCTGAAAATCGTTGTTGCAAATCGTCTCGTGTAACGTCACCTTTAAGAAACACGCCTTTTGACGTTTTTCCACTCAAATTACTGCAAATTTCTTTAGGTTGGTTTTCAAAAAATCGGCTACATTCAGGTATAATTTATTAATTGAGATCGGCACGGCCGTAGCATGACGTTTGAAACCAAGTCGAGCCATTACCGTGTAGCACAGCAAGCCTTGCCGTGCTACACGGCAGTAACCCGACTTGATTTCAAACGTCGCGCTACTGCCACGCTAACGTCGAATTTCATCTTTATTTCTTCCATCTTTTTGTGAGAGTTTTTCCCATATGCTATATTTTTGCTTTGTTAGGGTTGGTTTCGAAAAGAGAGAGACAACTACAAAATAAGTTTGATGATTGGAAGTTCTTGTCTTGCCCCGCATCCATCGTAACGTTGTTCTTCCCGTGTTGTCAACTGTATTCGTCGTAGGTGTCTGATTACTCGGTTTCTTACATTAAAGCTTTGGGCAAGAATACCCTGGCAGATGGGAGATAGTCCGTCGGCACTCTTTACCTATTTGTCCGTCTACTTTCACCAATGTGTTAACCTTGCATTTGAAGGTTAAATTTGGCCAGCATTTTGTGCAGCGCATTCTACGGTCACGATTGACTTCAAACTAGCAGATATAAAACTAGAGAAAAATCTGTCGTAGAGTTTCCGAGTTATTGACTTTTGAGTAAAAATGCGGTTTTAAACATATGCCGATATCTCAAACGTTTTTATACCTACAAGAAAATAAATAACATTTTCTTAAGGTTGCTTTATTCTTTACTAAGGTTGCTAAAAATCGTAGAAATCGGTTAAATCATTCCCTCTAAAATCGCGATTCAAAAACATAATTAACGCGCATATAAATAAGTTCGGGCCATAACTACAAATGTGGCTAAATAAAAAAAAAACAAAACAGGTAGAACGTGATTTCAAATAACACGTGAGATTGCTTCCTCAATAACGTCACAAAACACGTTTTTCCTGAACGAAAAAGTGTTGCAAACCTTAATTTTAGGCGTTTTCGCCACTAAAACGTTACTTAACAGTGTAGATCGTGAATTTGCTTGGTATGATTGGAAACTGTTATTTGGTCTTTTACTTATTTAACTAGTTAACAAGTCACTTTTCCCTTCATTTTCCGATTCCTATCAATGGATTCTCTCTTGTCTCTCTTGTTCCTATATGACGTAAATACACATACAAGGTGAATTTTTCAGAACCTCTTTAATAGCCTCTGAAATAGATTTTGTGACGGTTTTCGACGCCATCTTGACAAGTAGGCAAGTGCGTGAGAAGTTACAGTGTTTGCATGAGAAACTAGGGCGAATAATTTCCGTAAAACGGCGGTTCTGAAAAAATATGAATTGTAAACCAAAGTTTCACTCCTAAGGATTGTAGTGAAAAAAAAATGAGGGCATTACATTACAATATTAAATCAAAACAAGAAACAATGAAATTTCTTCAGCTCAAATGCAGCTCAAAGGTGAAAGCTGAGTGCGAGAGACCTTGTTCTACAGTCTCACTTCCAGGAGTCAACTAGTCGTTAACTCACACACCCTTAATAATCCAAAGAAGCTAAGGCACCATGCTTTCAATAGGTCAGATTAAAAAAAAAACTAAAAAAAAAATTCACAAGAAGTCTCGGAATAGGAGGCCTTGGTAACCCAGGATGACGTTAATCAAGAGAGGATAAAGGGGAAAGAGAAGGCATCCCCAATACACACCCTATTCCATAGGTAATTCGTCTCGAGTTATTTTTAGAATCGGGATAAAGTTACCTCGCGTGCTACGTGGATTTTTCGTGGAGGTTTCCCATGACTAAACGCCGTGCAAAACATGTCGGGCGAAAGGCAATGAAAGCGTAAAGAGATCTAGAGCATTCCTGAATATTGAAGCGAAATGAGTCGGCGCTCACCTGGGAAAAGGGAATCGCTGGACTCTCTGACAACCCATGAAATCAGTTTAACTCGAAGTTGTTGTAACCTCAGTGCTTTAATAAAATGAGAAATCTCGCCGGTCTATTAAAACCGGTCGTTTGTACAATAAAGCAAGTAGGACACCAAGTGTTATTTTTGTTGAATAATAAAAGACTAATAAAAGAATAAATACGAAACCAGAACTTACTCTCTTCAAACTGTAAATCATAAATGATCCTGAGAGAATATTTAGTGTGTTAAGGATTTCCCTGCTGTACTGTTAGCTCTCTAAGAGAGGAAGGGCGATTCTTTTTTAGTTTCCGTTTCGTTGACACAACTTTAGCACAAATCTCTCTGTAGTCGTTTTAGTCAACAAGACGAATAGCAATATCGCTCTCCGCGTCTTCCGCCATTTTGTTCTGCGTCAATTCGTGAAGGGCGCGTGGTTCTGAGCGTAGGTCATCCATGCGCAACACATTCGCGCTATGTGATTGGCTGTTGTCTAATCCCCCTTGAGATTTGTGGTGTTAAAAATAACTCGAGACGAATTACCTACGGAATAGGGTGTGTACAGGGGATGCCTCCTCTGTCGCCTTTATCCTCTCTTGGTTAAAACCGCAAACAAATCCGCACCCGCCCCCGCTCCCTAAGTAGTTTTGACACTCATTCAAGATGGCAGTAATGCAAAGCGCTCGATCTCTACGATCTTACGGAAAAATAGAGGACTGTGAACGGCACTTATTACTGAGGGAGTAATAACGACTCGAAGTAATCGGATGAAATTGAGGCGAAACGGCACTGTGAACAGTCTACAACACAAGTGGGAAATAGACTACGAGTAGTCCCTCATTTTTCCTCCCTCAGTGATAGTATAGGGAGCGAAACGCGAGCGCGCTCGCGTTTCGCTCGCTCTACTATCACTGAGCGAGGAAAAATGGGGGACTACTCGTAGTCTAAGTGGTAGCCTGTTCCAGGCGTTCAGATAGTAGAGCGCGGCGGTGAGTGGGGAGCGAGTTAAGTTGTACACCGGGAAAACTCCCGTGTTTTTTTTTTCTTCGTGAATTTTTCTGCCGTGCTCTAGGGTATTGGAGCTGGAAGGCGAGCTTAGCCTGAGTATCAAGCGTTTCTGGGGGAAAGGGGAAAGATGGACGCGAAAAAGGGAGAGAGCTGAAGATCTCCTCTCCCCTAGCCGCTTAGGAAGGCCTGATACTCAGGCTAAGGCGAGCTGGAAGCCTGTGACTTCAGTTGCATGAGATCGAGGTTAGTAGATCGTGCAAGATCGGCTCAGAATGTACAGTGGGACAATGTTTCCTGTGCTTCTCCAACATTTACGAGAGAAATGCCTTGGACAAGGCTTTTACGCGAACGAGGACCGTAGTTCCTGCTAGATAAAAGATGTATTGTCACGTTCGACAGCCAGTGGTTAGAGAGAGTTTTACGGTCTTGGAATATAATGGCTGACTGCGCAACTGTTTCCAGCTCAGCTGGCCGCTCTGCTGCTGTTAGCAGCCCGAAGTTACTCGCTTGAAGGTGAAAACCGTCAAATATGTTATCAAAATTATCTATATTTGCTTAATTTTTAAAACTGAACAACGCATGTAACGTTATTTTCAGACTTCGCTTGTATCGGCCTTGAATGATTGATGTTCTTAACTCGTTCGCTTCATTTGATCGACGTGCTACAATCAGCTCAACGAAAGTTATTTGGGGTGAAATGACGGTGACGAAGGTTTGAAGGTAAGTGAACTTTCTAGATAAGAATGTGAGCTCCTGTCGTGGTTGTTTCACCCAGGTTAGAGTTTAGTTCGTAGTTTGTTAAATTATAAATCAAGCGGCGCCATATTTCGTTTGCAAATTAACGAAAGGACTTTCATCAGCCGAGCTTCAGATGTAAACAGTAATAAATATAACACCTCTAAAACTAGCCGGTCTTTTCGATACAAAGTTGTTTTTCAATGCAAGTCGTTTCGATACAACAACAAGCAGTGAAACTGAACAAACATTTTGTTCACTTCAAGTAAGCTCATAGATCGTTTTCACTGTCACGCAACAAAAAGATAAATTGGAAGAAGCCAAGAAAATGAAATGTTATAGAAGACTAATACACAAACAAGTTTTCCAAGTCTCAGGTCTGTGTGGTCCACAGTTTTTGAGTTATTTGCCGAAACGTTTCACGAACCTTTGTAGAGCTTTGTTTGGTGTACAGTTTTGGTGCACCAATATGGCCGCCGGAAATAGACAAAAACATCTGGACTTTTTTTTTCTATAAAAGCTCTTTCTTTTCACTTGAGAACTAGCATACGTGCACGTAAACATATATTCTAATACTTAAAATGGTTATACTGCTGAAAATCAAGAGGAGAGATAGCATTCCTATTTTGGTGTCACGCACTGTGAAAACCCGCAAGTTCAAATTGCTGTATTTTCAAAACGAAGCATGCAACGGGAATGGAAACTTGTGGAAAGGGTTATTTTTTTGTTTACCTTCAACCTAGTGTAAGTAAGAATTCGTAAAACCTCGCTATTTTGACTTAACAATTTGATGACGTCACTGTGAAAACCATCTGTAGTTTGCGCGAGAACAAGAAAAACAATATTATTAGTTCTTCAGCCAAGTATATCAGGAGGATAAGGAAATATCTCAGCAAAGAATGTACTGAAACTCTGAAACATGCCTTTATTTCTAGCCGCCTTGACTATTGCAATAGCCTCTTATATGGCTTACCAGTGTATCAGATTCAAAAACTGCAAAGAGTCCAGAACTCTGCTGCACGTCTTGTATTTCATGAAAGTAAATTTTGTCATATTACACCATTGCTCAGAGCCCTACACTGGTTACCTGTAGCATATCGAATTGTTTTAAAATTTTATTGTTAATTTTTAAGGCCATTCATAAACTTGCTCCGACTTACATTTCCGAACTTGTATCACCGAAAGACATAGGGGGTAGGTACTATCTTAGATCAAATAACGGCAAACTTCTTAACATTCCACCATGCAAGTCTCTTTCCACGCTTGGTGATCGATCTTTTTATATGGCTGCCCCTAAATTATGGAACGATCTTCCCCTTTTTATCAGAAATAAAACTTCAGTTAATGCTTTCAAGAAGGCTCTTAAAACTCATTTATTTCAGAAGGCGTTTCCCAGCTAATTTATTGTTTTTATTCTCTTTATTAAGAAGGATTTGTATATAGGATTTTAAAGATTAATTTTTATTTTTAAATTGTTATTTTTACTAATTTTTAGGAACGATCTGTAAATTTTGTTTTTGGATATGTACTAGGATTTTAGGATTTTGTTGAGTCAATGTTATGCGCAGATGAAAATTTCTTTCCCTGGATTGATATTTGCACAATACAAATCAATAAATATTACTATTATTATTATGTGAAACTAGTTGTACCTCAACTTTACCGAAACGACTTTGTATTGATAAGACTGGTAACCCTCTGGAGTCGTAGCCCCCTTCTTGCTCAGAAGTCTTCCTGCACTTGCTAATGCATGGTATGCAGTATTGTAAAGTGGTTACTAAATTTTCTCTGCAAAAAAAGTATTGTGCCTACCGCAGAAAGAACTACATATTATATGAGCAACTGACATGTGAACTGCAATATACACATCGATGTATTTAAGTAATGGTAATAGGACTGAGTGGAGTCCAATTCTGTTTGTAATCATACGAGTGATCAACATAATTGGATGACCGCATGGCAAAAGTCTGATTTGTTTAATCACTAGTATGATGACAGAGTGAATTGGGTGACACAAAGTTCTGTTACCAATTAATTATAACTAACAATAGTTGTGACGTTTTAGGCTTCTTTAATTGAAACACAAGAAATTGCGAGAGTTTTTGGTTAGCAGTAAAGAAGCCATTTAAGTGCTCATGTGCAATCAAATCACATCAAATCAAAAACTTTATTTCACTTCGAATTTCAAAAGATAGCATCAACTAATGCTAACATCTCCGAAGGAAAAGCAAAAACAAATGGAAAATAAATGACAAAGGTAATTAGAATAAAGTAATACTATATATTATGTACTAGTGTAAGATAATGTGGAAACCATTGTGACTACACTAACTAGTGACAGGGTTTTCAAATTGAAAAAAAGTAGCAGGAGGAAATTGCAAAGTAGCCGGAGCACTATTTTATTACAACCAGCTTTATTACAAAAAAAAGTTAAAATTTTACAATACAATATATTAATACAAAAAAAGGTAACGTTTACTCATTTAGAGAGAACATTTATGTAGTTTTGACCCCCAAAATGCATTTTCCTGCAGTTCCAGCTCAAGATCGTTTTTGTTTTCCTAATGAAAGAGAGCTGCAAATGAATCAACGGAATAACGAAATATTGCCATAAAGTGGCTTCCGTTGCTATATTTCCTTTTACATACATGAAGTATTATCACAACAAAGTCAGCGGTCTCGTTTCGTTTCTACTTCGATTCGCTGCAATTCGCAGTTTTTCTCAACACTTGCGCCGTTGAAGGCTTTTTTTGTTAAAACTTCCTTCAGTCTTTTCTTGAAAATACATTTGGTGGAATCATGACCATAATGAGTAACATTTCACGAAGACTGCCTTTGCATTCACCACGTGGATGCTGCTACAGCTACGGATACTGGTCATTTCATCCTCAGCATATTGTTTTATCGTCACTTTCAGAACTGGAACAACACGTAATATTTGTTAACTCTTATTCCTAAAATTATTGTTACCTGTTTCTCTTCGAGACTTCTCCGCAGTTGACAGAAAAGACAACATCGTTTGCTGCCTCCGCTTCATGTTGCAACTTTCGAGTGAGAACAAATCTGCTGCCGCGCCAAAAAAAGCTCTCGCTTCGAAGATCAGAAGGTACATGTTATTATAGCCACACTGTTTATTAATTATTTTCAGCAGTTGGCGTTTATTTATTTCCTCAAGAAGATCAGATCACGATTAGTTTGGTGAAACAGAATTGTGTAGATTTGGAATACGAAAAGTACCCGGCGCAAATGCTTGAAGTAGCCGGTGACTTGCGCCGGGTGCTGGCTAAATTTGAAAACCCTGTAGTGATAATTAAAACTAATTAGAAAAGGAGCAGCATTTATTATCAAAGGTAATGCTCTTAATTTTTTATTTGAAAACATGTACTGATTCAGCAGTTCTAAGTACCTCTGGGAGCATATTCCAATATTTGCTGGCAGAGTAGCGAAAGGAGTGCAAACTATATTTGGTCGATTGAACTCTGGGAATACTAAGAGAGTGTTTACCATGCAAATTGTAAGAAGAATTTCTTTCTATCAGTAGCTCGTTAATATAACTAGGGACGAGACTGTGAAAAGACTTATATACAAGAGTTAACATATCAGGTATTCTATGATTGTGCAGGCTAGGCAGATTGATGTTATTTAGAAGTTTGTCAAGGAAGTATGATATTCATTAAAAAGCAAGCAGCTCTCATTGATCCACTCAAGTTTGTCACTGTTTCTTTTGCCACAATAATGCCTGTTAATTGGGCAGTAGGAGAGGCAGGGGAGAAGACATCATACAAGTGTTTCTTAGCACAAGTAGAAATGAGATGTTTATGGCTCTTTAACACTTGCAGGTGCTTACTGACATTGTGAATAAGCTCAGACACGTGTTCATCGAAATTGAGGTCACTATCAATAGTGACACCCAGAAGCTTCATTGAATGACAGATTTCAATACTTTTGCCATCAAGATAAAGCAGAAGATTACATTCGTCCTCTCCCAACCACATGGTGCGACATTTACTAACATTGAGACACTTCTTCTGAAGTTACCACTTGGCTTGAATTTCTTTGCGGACTGATGTAAGGTTACACCCTTAAGTAAGACTATTAATCCAGATATTTTGATTTTCCTCTGATTCACAATTTGCCAATCAATATGCAAAGTTTATATTTTTTCCCAGACTTCAACCCTATGTCACAAAGACTTGATGAATTTAAATATTAAAATATTTATTTATGTATGTTCTATTTACAAATTAATTCTTTGAAACTTGGCCCTTTTGGCAATAACAAAATGGTTAATAGAAAACAACTACTATGTATGCTATTTATGCTTGTTCTGTTTACATATTAATTCTTCAAATACTATAAAAGTTTTGGTAAGAACGAACGACTTAATGTAAATTACATAAAATATCTCAAACGCTAAATTTGGCACTTCTGGCAATAACAAAATGGCTAATAGAAGACAACCTTACTATGGTGCACGCTATTAATTTTATGCTTGTTCTTTGTACGTACTAATTCTGAAATAAACAATAAAGTTTCGGTAAAAATGAATGGCCTGTAATAAATTACATGAAATTCTTTGAAAGCTAAAACATGGCTTGCTTGGCAATGACAAATTGGCTAAAACAGGCCATCTGATATTACACGATGGTGCGATTTCCCACAATTGACCTCAAATTGCATCTGATCGCACAATTTGAGGAAAATCATGTAATTTGTAAAAAAAATTCTAAATTTTAACTTTAATCAAACATTTTCTGAATCTTTACATACATACATTTACATTTTACATACATTTTATTTTATTGTGTTTTGAGGTAAAAGTACAATAACATGTCCGCGGGTAGCTAAGCTAATCTAGGCGGGTAATGTTTACAGGAAATAAATACTAGCCTAACAACAAATACACATATGCGAGAACGCGGAGTGCTAGCTGAAGTGTCCGGTCAGTGTCGCGTCTCGTTTTTGTGTTGTTTAAGGTGATTTACCATTAAAGAAAGCCTTGCAAGACATCTTTGATCGCGGTATCTGAGTAGTCATTTTGATTTCAGAGACAAGCAGTGTAGTCACTGGTGTAATGGAGTCATGTAATATTAAACAAGTGTCCTTTTTTTTTCTTTCTATTTGTTTTCTTTTCCAGCTCAGGACAAATATTGGACAAATTTAACTATTTTGTTTTACAATAGATGTTTTATTATTCCTTTACATTCAAATTGTCTGTTAAACAACATTAAAGTTATTTTTCTTCTTTGAAACCTGGCAAAACAATGTTAATTAGCCCCGAAAAAATCGCAAAATCATTTATCACATAATGGTCCTATCTTATTGCACAATCTACCCTGAAAATATCGGACAGTTTCTGATTTTTTGTCGCACCCTATCAGATGGGCTGCTAAAAGAAAACTACTGTGCATGCTCGAATTTTTTGCAACAGAAGAAAGTGTCCATGCTACACGGCAATTACGCCATGCTGTTTCTCACTCTCCTTGAAAAAGCAAGTGTTTGACTGTGTCTATACATCTTGGGTCAAGGGCAGTTTCCCATTTCTTCGGACATTCCTTCCTGTAAGCTCATGCGGCTGAATAAAATGGTGCACTGAGAAAACAGCAAAGTTCTTTGTTAGAAACTGCCTTGTCCTAATGAGAAAATCTGTTCATGTTTCGTGGCTGGAAGTTCGGATGGGACCAGAGTCTTGCTGTCCACTGATGGGATCTGATTCTGGTCCCAAACAGGATGACTGGAGTCTTGTCCACTGCTTCCAGCAGTCGTTTGGGTGGCCCACTCAACACACCAATTATTAATGTGTCCAGTTGTTCCATAAACTTCTGCTGTTGTCCACTGATCTGATGCAAGTATCTGACAGTTTCTGTGGATGATGCCATGCAAGAATCCATGGAACAGTTAGAAAAGTCACTAAATAATCCCCGTGGACTTCGTGAAGTATTATGAAGTGGAGAGATTGCTTGAACCAGTGACGGTGACGGGAATGGCGAAAACCTTCGTGAAGTATGATGAAGCGGAGTGAATGCTTGAACCTGTGATAGTGACCGGATTGGCGAAAACCTCTGTACATTTTATTTTTCCAAACAAACACCTACCTTTGTGCTGAAACAATTCATTGTTTGCGCAATAGTAGAACTGGAACTGCAGAATATATTAGTTGTCCACATAACAAGCATCCAAACTTTGATGCCAAATTTATCGGGCTTCATTGGTATGAACTGCTTAAAAGACAGCCTGCCATTAAATTTCATCCACGGAAACATTTATGACATTCATTGTATGGCATCCTAACTGAACCTAATGTTGCAAATATCATTCCATGTTTGTCACCTATTTACATTTGTATACTGTTTTTACACCCTTACTTTTTTTTTTGTACATATGTAGTGTCTCCTTACACCGCTTTATCTCCAAGTAATTAAAAAACCCAATTCACTGTCTTCAGTTTTAAATTCTTATAAATTTATTGCCCTAAGGTGTATTCTATTTGAGAAACATTTGTGTTTCTAATTGAAATTTACACATTTCATGTATTCATATGTAGTTTATGTTGCTTTTCCCTCTTGTCTTTGCAGCGAGGATCAGGTTGCAGATGAGTCAGTTTAAACCCCAGTAAAGCAGACAACAAAAAATTATTAGTTCCTTGCATATATATATTATAAGTTACTTGTTAAAATTTAATAGAATAAATTTTGGACAGCGCCCAACTCTGAGAGGAGTATTTACTATAGTGATCAATAGTAGTAAGATTTCAATTCATTGTTTTATTGTGACAACGCTGTGTCATGTTTTTTTGTTTATGCTTGAATTAACGTGTTCTTTGGGATTGTTTAGCTGAGACAACCTTTTATCTGTTGTTGATGTAATTATTGAAATTGATAGAATAGTAACTTTGTTTGCTTCCTTCCAGACGAAAATTGTGGAAAGCTGGTAAACAGTTCCAGTCTGAATCCTTGAAATGGTTTCTTTCCAAAGTTCAACTGCAGTTGTGCCATGCCACTTGTAACTGCAAAAATACCACATGCCAGTCATAGGCTCCTTTTGTCAGCCAGTTCAAAAGGAGACAAGTGAGCAATTTTTCCACATGTTGTGCCATTCCTCAGAGTCCTTCACAATGTCTGCAACTTTAAACAATTGATTTGGCATTCACATGAAAGCTAGTGCAGGCATTTGGTGGCCTTGGATATATATGCATGTAGCTATGGCTGAGCTGAGAATAACCAATCATGAAATTTGAAATGAATGTCGAAATAACCAAACCGGTGACTTAACCCCAAGCAAACTAAATAATAATCTAGTACTTATCTTAAGGATGATGTAATGATCGGTGGTTGAGGCCAAAGAGGACAAAAAGAGACAAACAATTTCCTCGTTTCCAGTGGCCAAAACTTTGAGGCCATAAAAATGTTTCTGACTGTCTTGTTAGGTGAGGAAGGAGGCCTTATGTCTTGCTTTTGCAACTTACATGACCTGTGACATAAATGACATTTTCATGACAAATCTCCGGATGATAGGAAAACCCTCCTTTGCAAGTAGCGGGAGAAATACAACATTGATCAGTCACATTCAGCATAAAACCATTTGTTTCTTTCAGAAGTAAATTTCATAAAAGCTGACAAACCCACAAAATTGCTAGTTGCACAAGACAAACTTAATATTAAGTGTTATAATGCATCTATGTTCAGGGATTTCACTAAGATTTCAATTGGCTGGGTAAATAAAATAGCTAGTGATTTCTTTTGGTTCTATTTTTCCTGTATTTTCCTATGAGAGTAGCTAGGGGCAACATTCATAGTAGCTGGGGGAAATCCCTAGCCCCACCTCTAAATTACAATTCTCTATGTTACCACTAGCATGAGACTGAGTATGAATATTTTTCTACATAAGCCTTTTTATCCCACTCCTTGGAGTCATTTAAAATTTCTGCAACAACTTTAAACACTGGAGTTGGTGATGTCATATCCTGGAACTGGAAAGAATACTCGTTTTGATCTCTACCCTTTTACTGTCGTTAGAAAATAGTTTGTATCCTGTTTGCAGCATTATGGTTGAATAGTCCAGTGTATCTTTATGGGTTCCGCTGTGATGGAGATAAGTCATGAATGTAAGCAAAGAAAACATCCTTAGTATGATGAGGAGAAGTGTTCTTCTTTGTATCACAAGCTTCTTATATCTGTTAAAGAAGCTGGTGAATGTTTCTAATTCCTTATTAAGTTGGGCTTTGTCATTTCACAGAGAACTTTACTTTCATGCAGCTTCTCCAAGGTACTTGACAGTTCTTGAACCCTCAATTGCAACTTGCACTGCATATCTACTAAGGCGAGGACAACATTTCTTAGTAAATCTTGAGCAAGTGCTGAGTAATGGACTCACATTTGGTAGAAATATTTGTAAATCAGTCGCTTTATATTTGCAATATCAGATGTTTCATCCCATGACAGATTGCCTCCTCCTGAAATTCAGTTAGAGTTTCACAACGGTAGTTTTTAGGTAACACTTATTGATAGCTGAATTCAAATCAATCTGCCATCATTTGATCATCTCCAGTAACAGTTCCAGTTGACCTGAAAAAGAAAAAAATTGACAGCGTATGATCAGTCTGGTAAGAAACCAGTCAAATGATCTGTTGTGCCATTGGTTTTTTTGAAAAATGCTCTCTCACTTGTACCCTTTGTAATGAAAACAAACAGAAATAACTAACATATACAACTGATTACACATCTGACAATGACTTTGGAATGGTGGTAAGCACTGCCTTTATTTTGTCGCAGACTCGTGACATCACCTTCAAAAACCCACTGGGAAAGTTATGTGTTCAAGCATGTTGAATGTAGAATTGAACTTGTATCTGCAAACTTTAGATCAGTCTTTCTTAGAACAAAGTGAGGAAGACATAGTCACCCAGTAATTAACGTTAGGAATGTGCATTGCATCTGCTAATTCTCTCTGCTCTGTCAAGGTGCTTGATGGAACTTCAATTAAACACATAAGAGTCGTGCACAGAACCATACTTTTGCCACTAGGTCAGTAAACTGTGGCTTAGCTTTGCAGCTACCCTTAACATTTTAGAAGAACATAAAGGAGACGGATGACCTCAATGACAAGCCATGTTAGGGTTGGTAGGCTTTGCAGCAAGATCGGAATTTTTTTGGTGAGATGACATGACAAGAGGAAAGTCTCTGAACAAAATTTGTTGGCTGGAGTACTTGTTTATGTAATGGCCAATGCGCTTTTGAACATCCTTCTTGGGGGAAATGCTTTGTTTTTTCTTGAAGTTTTAAGTAGCACTTGAATGGAAAGAGTATGAATAAGAGAAAGGGAATCCAAATAGAAGATCTTCTGTCAAAATTTAATGAATTGAGGAAATCAACGTAGGTCTTGTGTGAGTTGCATGTAAATTGCGTAAACATCTATAAAGAGTTTTCAGTGGTGTTATTTTTTTTAAAAAAGTTCAAAGCCTCATTTTCTGAGCCCCTGATGCAACAGAGAACAATGAAAACATAAAAAAGGTTAATGACGTACGCACATTAATTGTTCATGGCGGTTTAGCATCCACTGCCTTATGAGCTTTTGTGAGTTTGGGAATCTTCTGCACTTTACACTAAGCTATGAACATCCAAACTGCTTTGTTAGAAACCTCGAATGATGTTCCATTTTTATTTTTTCCACTTGCTTAGCTAAAAAATGGTGCTAATAAGGACATTATACTCAGTAGCTTTCAGGTTCACAGCTTTTTCTTTTCAGGAAATCCTGTACTCTGGTTGCTTAAACCAACTCTTGCAGAAACTTTTCTGAGAAATATCCCTATTTTTTTGTGTTGATGTATCCAGTAAGAACTAATGATGACCACCATACCAGCAGTCACCTTGATGTTTAAAAGGAAACATGTTGGTGAAGAGGGTACAAATGACAGCTCTTTTGTTATCTTTAAATGATAGCTGACCCAAAACTACCTGTAAATGAAGATTACTCCCAATGATAATCAGTCAACTTGTATGAACTTACAGATTAAGTTTGACATCACAGTCCTCTTCCTTTGCCCCTGTTTCTGTCTTGGTCTCAATGGTCTCATCTGTTTTTGTCTTGGTGTCACCTGTGTCACCTTTCTCTGCATCAGACTCCTCATACACAGCATTCACATTACAGTCATTCACATTACCATCATTATCCCTCTGTGCGTCCTCATGTTCTGCATCAAAGGTCGATCCATTTCCTTCCACGTGTCATTCAAGACTACTTGCTAAAGAAAAGTATAAGTACACTCCATTGACCTCCAGTGATTTTTTTTGATGGAAAGCAGGTAGGATTAAGCTTTGTCTCATCCTTATGCATGTCCACCGGCACAACCTCAGAAAAATCTTCCTGCTTAGTATCAGCAGCGACAACAACATTTTCAGAGAAGCATTGATTTTAAACTTTCAACTCCATATGCTATTCTGTGGAACTGCTGTCGCCTTTTGTGGAATTTTTCCCACCATTAGAAGATGTTTTATGCTCATTGACAGCTGCATCTCTGACAATCTTAAAAAGGACGCTCATAAAATAAACTATTCCCATAAGCAATACATGAATTTCTCACCTTCATATTGATTACCCTTTTGGTTTGAGCTGACTGAGGTTTGGTAGTACAGCCTCTGAATTCAGGTTCCTTGCTTGTATACTAGGAAAAATGCATGGCACCAGATTGTCTTCCTTAAGTCAAGGACTGGTTTTCTGGTCTAGAAGGAGAATGAACATCTGTGTAAAATCTTCCCTTTTTAAATGCTTGGAGCCGATCTTAAAATGCTTGGTTGGCTCTCATCCAGCTCTTCCCAACTACAAAAAGTTTAACCATTTCTTTCGTCTTCTAATGCATTCCTTATGCATATCATCACAGAATGAAATTTCTTTGGAGCCCAATACTGATCAGCTGTTTTGTTATACACGAACAAAATGCAGGTGTCGGGCAAGATTCTAGTTTACACAGACTCTTACACCCTCTCTTGGTTCCTGAAAGTCGATCTCCTCTCCCATTTTTCCTTGATAGCCACATTTTTTGCACAACACTGAAATTTGTCAAAGAAAACAGTGCAGTTGGGAGGTCTATAAACACCGCCAATAAGCAGATGTTGAGAAATTGATGTTACTTCAATCCAGTAGGCTTCAAGGCCAGGCATTTCGTACTTGGTGATCCGCACACAGTTCAGGTTATCCTATAACAGTTAACAACACCTCCACCAGCTTTGCCACAATAATTGCTTTGTAATAGTTGATATTCAATGATAAAAACTTCATTGCCCAAGACGTTTTCAGTCAGATGTGTTTCAGAAATAGCAAGAATGTCTAGTTTACTTTGTGTACTAGGGATTTTTACCTCAGGAAGGTGCCTTAATAGCCCACCTACTTTGGAGTGGCCGATGGATACAAAACAACAACCAGAGCAAGCTCACAGAGCAAGGTTCTCCAAACAAAGTATTATAAGAGCTGGTCTCAGGGCCTGGGTTAAGGTGAACATCACCGGAACGGATAATTAGTTCAAGAGAGCTGTGTCTCACAAGCGGCATCATCATACAAGCTGTTGGAGCACCATACAGCAGGACTCTGGACTTTTGGTATTTGATAAGACCAAGATAACGGTCGTGAAAGGGAGCCAAAGGCAAAGCAAGGCTGTACTTCCCTTGACAAACTCTCAACTTGTGCCTTGCTTTTGCGTCACTTGTTTGCCCTTGCCACTTCGTTTGCAATAGTAGACTCGTTTTACTAGCTCTGCTTTTGTCTTCAGTCCTTTTGCTGTGTCTCTGCAACATTTCAGCCAGAATTAAAGTTTTGAGTTTTTTAACTCCTCAGGTTTTTGTCCAGGTAGAAAAGCGCTGGTTGTGTTCATTTTCTGTGAGATTTTCAGTGCTTGAGTTGTAAACTTAAAGAGATGCAATGGGATGCTGGCCTTTCTGGTGTTGTGTTCAGGCGGCTCGAACCAGGTTTCATGTGGGGACCTTGGTATACGAAAAATTTAATGATGTCCATTTGCTTCAACTGGGTCAATTTATGTATTCTTGCCAAAATTCTTTCTTACCTCCAAGGTTTAAAAACAATTTCTCTCAAAGCAATCAATTCCACTCTTACAATACAAGAAATTCTCAGGCCTACTGTCTACCGTATTGTCATACAAACACTACGAAGTTCTCGCCCTTTTTTCAAGAGCCAAAGTTTTTTAATTCACTTGAAAATGAGGTCATCAACTCTCAATCCCTTTCCTCTTTTAAGAAAAAACTGAAGATTAAATTATTAAGTAACTATGAAAACAGTTCACAAATCTTTCCATCTTCGACTTTTCGCCATCTTTTCTTCAGTTGATTTGAGACAGCTCTAGCCTGTAGTTTGAGGAGGCCTAACCTCTCATAAGCTCCTATAGTTTCTGTTAGGTCTCCTTGCCACTTCTTTTTTTCTTCTTTTCTTATATTTTTTGTAATTATTGTGTGGCGAATGAAAATAAAATAAATAATAAATAAATTATGAAAGTCATGTATGCATACATTACATGTCAAAAGTGCATCTTCCTTTTTTGGATTTAAGGCACTGTTGCTTGCCCTTCACTTTTTTCTTTTTCATTGCAAGAGCAGATTCATTGTCAAGAGGAATATCAGTCATCTGGATCAGGATGGAAAGGGGACTGCATTGTGTTAGCAGTGTTGCTTGCCCTTGTCTTATTCGTGGCAAGAGCAGATTTAATTACAAAAGGAGTATCAGTCAGATCAGGATAGAAAGGAGAGAGCAAAGCATTGTCGTCCTCTCTCGTCTTGTAACATTAAGCACTATAGTAGTGGTTGTGATGATAACTAAAGTTCACCTTGATCCCAAAGTTCTTATCTAAATACTTCCATACAAGTTGACCTCCATATGATAATGGTCGTGATTAATCTCGTCCCTATTTTCAGTTTCAGCTGTTTTATAATGGGCCTCAATAGATGTGACACACTGTTCTATACTATACTACTTATACTACTCTTACACCTTGCAAAACTTTCTTTTGATGGAAACTTTACAACATCGGCCGAGCTGTACATAATCAGATACACAGGGTGTTATCTCTCAGCTCACGGACTCATTTATACTCTGGAAAGCAAAATATTATGCTCCTGCCAAAAATAGCTTGTTAAAGGCAGTAAGCCTGGTGACGAATTTTCCACCATGTCTCCTACCCAGAGTCCCATAGCTTTCTAGCCCTTTAAATAGAATAACTGCCTTTAAGGCATGAAAACTACACATCTTCAGAATGTTGATAAAAGTCACTGTCTAGTGCATTCACAGTGATGTTTTTAGGGTTGCAGAAAATAATAGCAATTACTATTTTGATAAAATAGTAAAACATTCTTGCTCGTTAGTTCACCTTCAGAAGTTTTATCATGTTCCCTTCCCCAATCTCTGAGCAGTTTCAAGTAAAAGACAGCCAGTGAGGGTTTTGCACCAGCCTTACTCAGTAGAGAGTAAAATTTGAGGAAAAGCCCACTAATTAGGTGGGCAGCTCTCTTAGTTGGTCGTGTGTTGTTTTTTTGTTTACATCCTTTTGGGTCTCTTAACTTACAGTTAATAAGGGAACGAAAGTTCAAATATAGCTACATGCAATGTGAGTCTGGGTGTAAGTGCACACATGAAAGGCTGTAAAGCAACAAGCTACACTTAGTTAATTCGAGTCTGAATGAATGTTAAGAAATAATGAGAATTAAACGGTTTATGTTAATTATCTTTACCCATATAGGTATAGTTTGCCAAAAAAAAATCAGGAAAGCAGACAGAACTAGCTGAGATTTTTTTGATGCAGTTATTAAAGACATCATTAAATTCTTTTACGAAACCTTAGCTTGTTTAATAACCATCCTTTATACACACAAAAAATAGACAAAAAAGGTTGGTTACTCAATTTGGCATGTCGCAAGGTTATGTCTCAGGCTGGTTTTGGTAAGGACTGGAAATTGTCAGAATCATCATGAGCCCTGTTATGTTTTTTTGATGCAGCACACATCCACACTGTAGGGTCTTTACAAGACTGTGAGACTGTGAGTTTTAAAATGTAAGTACGAAAGTTCAAAACAGGTTCAAGCCTTTAAGACCCAAATCACCCAAAAATGAGAATCACAAATACTATTCTGAGATTACATTATCAGACCAAAATTTTCCAAGATGCAAGTTTTTTGAGGAACCATTTTAAACCTAACACTGTCTGTGTGAGTTCTACTCTTGTTACGTTTACTGGATATTGCTATTTAGTGCGGCCCTTGGATTGAGTCAACTCTTACCAAATTGTGGGGCAAAGTGCAAGAAACAGTTACCTTAAACTGTCCATTTTCTACTAAAAGTGAAACTGCTGAGATTTTCTTCTGTGCCTCGAGTAAACTTTGCATTCTTACTGTTCCCTCAAATTTACCAAACAGAACCTTGAGAGTCCATACTTTAAAACAAAAATTATTGAGATGTTTCAAGCGGTTATTCTTATAACCTGGATGGCCAGTTTCTAGTGGTTGATTTTTCCTAAATCTTTGTGTCACTGCTGAGCGGACGAATGTGCCCCTTGGAGGATACATTCCTCAGTTGAGGAACTTCTCAAGTCTTGACCCTTTCAGAAACCTTTCTTCCTTTTCTTGTTTTTTTTTTCTCCTTTCCTGCTTTTGGTCATGCGTTCCTTTTCCCTGTTCTTTCTTTTTATTGGCTTACCTTGCTTTTTCTTAGGGCTCATTTTATTGGAAACCCAAATCTGCAAAATAAGCTCAGTATAAAGTACTTGTGTCCTTCGTGAGCATAATTGAGAAAGACAATTTTAAAATAATTATAGACCCAGCATTGTATTTCAAAAGTATTATTTATTACTCCCCAGCTAACTGTAACTGTAACTGTTTGGTGTAACAAGTAGTTTTTTCCTCGTTTGTTTTGTTCTGTTTTCCTGAAGTTTTTTTTAGTCTTAATGCGTTTCTACTTACTGGTTGGAAGGTGGTCTTCTTTTCCAGTAGGCGTCCTATTTCCTCCTCTTCTCTCGGAAGATCAGGGTCTTTTCTTTGACCTCTTTGCTGTCGCCTGTCAGGTGGCGTCTTAAAGTTGTTCAAATCCCAGTGTTGGTTTGCTCCATGTTGTAGCTGCTCCGTGGTGTAATTGTCCCAGTGCTCTCTTTAGTTCTTCTCTTCTTGAATAACATTTGTCCATCAACGGACTTGCTGTTCTGTCATTCTGTGAGAGCTTGCCTTGACTTGACTTTTGAGGTCGTTGATTGCGGTGGGTATTTTCCCCTCAAGACTTGGTCTAATAGACCTTTTTACCGATACTGCGCCCATATTGAATTAATTCGATTTAAGGAGTATTATAGGATGCCTAGGGGGCATGAGCACATTTCGTTTGTATTTTCGAGCACTTTTTGGGACATTTTTTCTTAAAGTTTGCTTAGAATAAGATTGTAATGGGTAAAAAGATCCCAGTGCTGTGTTTGGATGTGATAATGATCGCCTTTTTCCCGAGAAATATGTAGTGAAAGACCAGATTTCTAATACTAAACTAGAAAAAGGCGATCATTATTACATCCAAACACGGCATAAGGATCTTCTCTCTCATTACAATGTTATTCTACGAAAACTGTAAGAAAAAATGTCCCGAAAAGCGCTCAAAAATACAAACGAAATGTGCTCATGCCCCCTGGGCATCCTATAATACTCCTTAAATAGAATTAATTCAATATGGCTGCCGTATCGGTAAAGAGGTCTATTAGAGGCGGAAATCCCTCCAGCACGTTAGTTAGTACAGTGATTGGTTCTTCCAGTGGCAGCCACTTCTTGTCCTGTGCGCAGTTTTTGTAATCACTAAGGAAAACTTTGAATGCATGAGGGTACACGTGGTTTTTTATCTTCACAATGTGCGGTGCCAACCAGCCAGAAATATCCTGATATTTCATGGAAACAGCTTGTTTAGAGGCTTCTTTGCTGCACTGGGAGTTACACTCTATTCCCCACCATGAATAAATTCTAGGAATTTTTGTCTTCTATATTGTGTACGAGAATTAGGGTTTTCATCCATTTGAAATGTTGTTGTGCTATTTTCTTTATATGCCTTGACATAGTGCTTTTGCTCCAAAAGTATCTTTACTTTCTAGTACTCTTTTACAATACCGTCTGGCCTTTTCCCAGGTCATTAAGGTCTACCTCAACTCCCTGGTTCCACTCTTCTACTTCCTCTAAAATGTTGTGGAAATAAAACTCTTTAGGCATATGTTTATTACATAAGATAAGGTTACTTTACTTTATCACACAGTATTTAAAGCTGTCCATTGGAAATGTCTATGTTACAAATATATGTTGATGATTAAAACAAGTTGATCTACATGTATGGTGAGTGGAAGTACAAGCATTTTAGAACACAGGCTCTGAATTGAACCTGATTGAGTCTCGCTCTATTAGCTTACTCTGCAACTATCTGTATGTGCCCTTCATTCTCTACCAGTTCTAATTGTTTAGATTAATATTAGGCTCCCCTTCCTCTATAAGGATTTTCTCCTGTTCGCAATTGTTCTTTATAGGTCCAGCTGCATCCTTGACATGCTTCTTGATCATCTTTCCCACTTGTATGGGAGGATAGTTCTAAAATGTGTTCACTCCTCTTTTATAATCGAACTGCTACGGTGATCATCTCTTGCTGCATTTTCCTCTCCCTGGGTGCAGTTTATTGACACTACATCAAACACAAACCATTTTTTCCCTGGCATTATGATGTTAAGAATTTTAAAATGGCGGATGGTCAAATCTGTGTTTAAAAATAGTGGTTTAAACTCTTTCAATAAATGTTTCCCACTTGTATGGGAGGATAGTTCTAAAATGTGTTCACTCCTCTTTTATAATCGAACTGCTAGGGTGATGATCTCTAGCTGCATTTTCCTCTCCCTGGGTGCAGTTTATTGACACTACATCAAACACAAACCATTTTCTCCCTGGCATGATGTTAAGAATTTTAAAATGGCGGATGGTCAAATCTGTGTTTAAAAATAGTGGTTTAAACTCTTTCTACTTACCTCCTTTCCTCTTCTTCTTTGTCACATTTTGACGCCATTACATCAACATAGATTCTGAGCCTACTATGCTTGTGCCTTGTGGGATGTATGAGCAAAATCCCTCTGAGATAGGGACCAATGGGCTATTGTGTGTTCTTGTGAGGTGAATAGAGAGAAAATGCACCAAGATTTAAGCTTAAATCTTTATTTTCGTCAGGACGGTTCTTAAGGGCTAATTTTAGTTCAGATTAAGGACTCTGTAAGTGGTCTAAACCACCTCTAAAGCTTTTTTAGCTTTCTAGTGAGTAGAGTTTACCAGGCCAATTGTGGACTGCAAAAAGCTGCAACACACCTTCACAGCAGATTTTGGAAAATTAAATTATTGATTAGTGCTCCTAAGGGTCATGAGACTCGTATGATTGAAATTTTGAAAATGGTAATTATGTACAGAGTCTGAAAGTAGTGCTTTCAGATGGGGCCCTATTATTTGGCAGCATTATTTTTTTTAGACGACCTTAGAGTTATTTGTGAGAACCCTTGTATTTCCCTTGATTCATCATTCATTCTATCTCCAGGGATTGGTATGGTGTAAAACCATTGCTTTTATAGAAAATTGTTTTGTAGTACAGGTAGTGCTAAAACCATTTGAAAACAATTTTGCGTTTTTTTAAGTAAATGGCCTTGTGGAAAAAGTTGTGTCAAAGAGGTTCTATGTATATTTAATGATAAAAATTAAGATTTTACTTACAGATATAGAGTTGTAAGGTGCGGACAAGAAAGCCTCATATAATTAAGTTCTTGACTACTGACACTACTTGTGAGTGACCTCTGTATTGCAAGGGGGATCACAGTTAACAATTTTTCCCAATGAAATTAAAATGCGCCAAATTTTTCCTCCCTGATCATAATGTAATCTTGCAGTCATTCCTTGACATTATTAATGTTTTCAACGGTGCATGTTTCTGGGGTGGGACTATAGGAATTTTGGATAACATTGGGCTGTTCTGGAAGGGTGACATCATTTTGCTTCACCAAAGCCAAAGAAATCCTTATGAACACCTGCAAAGCAAAACATCGGTTACAATAACAGTGGTTATAGGCAGTGCTCATGAATGACTCATCTTGCCAACTGGCCCATATATTTCATGCTCCATTCATTGTTATCCGTTTTAGTAGTGTCTTGTACTTTCGTTCATAAGTGTTTTTATAATTATAGATTGTTCATGTTTCGAGTTCTTAACATTGTAACTTGCCGCAATATTAGAGACCTTAAGATACCACGATATCGGTGCTTTCTTTACAGCTAAAATTCAAATTTGGCAAAAATTTTTGAACAGACTTGCAATAACATTGCCAAGGAGTCATACATTTTACATTTGTACTTAAAAAGTCTTAAAAACTTACTCATTTCTCCATCATGTAGGACTTGCAGCTACTCGTAAATCTTCTACGGGTAAACTGATGTCTACCACGGAAAAACGGCTGGTTCTACTGGGTAAGGTCGATGACGTCACCACAAAATGAAAAAAACATGGCGCTACCCGTTACCCCTACACCGATTTCGGGGTATCTTAAGGTCTCTATTTGAAGGCCTCTTTTCTGCAACAATTTATGGTAGTAATTCACTTAGCCCACCCATTTAGGAATCATTATCTTGATTTGTCAATAATCATGTTTGACGAGTCCAACCTTGTATTCATCAAGCTTGTCTTTGCCTGCGTTGCCACTTACGTTAGGAGAAGCAAATTCCTCTGCATTAAAAATATTCTCAAAACATTTTTCCGTATACTTCTTTCTCGAGGATGCTTTTTGGTGTCATTTTTTCAGCTGACTTTGGCAGACTGGAATAAATGGGGAAATGCTTGATAAAGATTGAAGATGATGAGTTAATGTTACCAGTGCTGCTTATATGGCCGCTGATCGAGCTTCTATTGCTGTCACCAAACTGAATAGAAGATCTGCTTTTCTATGAAGGCCTTCCACCTAATCCTTTATTGATTTCACATCCTAAGCACCAAGTTCAGATTGGCATTATGTGTTGCCTTAACAATTTCTTAATTTGTCAATTGGTGCAAATCAACGCTCATCATTGGTATGATTGATGCTACACAACGAAGAAATGAAAGTAACCCTAACTATAACTCCATTGATCTTAGGTTAGAAAAAGGGCCCTTTTTTCTGCCCTCTGTATTTGCAGTTGTTTCCTTCGAATAGTTCTGAAAGTATGATTTACAACCAAGAGGTCCATATCCAACTGTTTGGATTCACGTGCTGCTCTTCTTTTACCACATTGCCCATGCAGTGCAAAGTGACGTGAAGAAGAGAACCTGGCAACATGGAAGGTTTGCTCAACTAGTTAAAGAGTTACTTGAAGTACCAGGAATTAAGCAATTAAATGAAAGTTGAGATGGTTTTGGCCAACCTCGTGTCAGATTGGAGAGAAAATTGAGAAAACCCCTTGCATTTCTAAATGCATAACCTCATCCATTGTCAGATCAGAGATGGTGAACAACTTACTAAATCAATAAGTGGTGAGGCAGTTCTTGGAAAATTTTATAGCATAGTTGAAAACTACAGAAGACATCAAGAAGTCAAGTCAATTCTTTTGGAATATACCCTTGGTTTTTCTGAGAAAAGTCATGAGCTAGTTTACGGTATGACATATGAAGATGAGAATTACAAAATGATGATAATAATAACTATAACATATAAAAACTAATGAAAATGATGAAATGTGGGCACTGTTTACACAGGACTAGCTAATTTCACAAATAAGGTAAAAAGCTATTCTATTTATATGATGCGATAGACTGGTATAGAGTGGTTGATAATTATTGTTAATATTAGTAGTTGATGATTATTCACTTCAGACCAGCCCAGTTGTATCCTCAATAATCGATATTCATACATTTTTCATACACTATATGGTAACCTTGTCATTCCGTGCTTCAGGAAAGAACTAAAACAGCTTTAAAGCAATGTTTACATAATTACACAGGTCACACTTTTCGTAGGTCAACGTCAAGTTTGAATCAACTTTGTAACAGTAAATTTAAGTCACAGCAAACTAGTGCACTTTTCTTGGAAGAATGTTGTTTTTCCGACCTAGGCTGAATATTCGTATTTTTCTGTCGGTTTTAGGCTTTTGAATTATTCGTAATTATAAATGATCAGCTTTAGACTGGGGTTTTAGGGTTTCAAACTGTGTTCTTACCGTTTAGTGAAAGGAATAATCTCCTGTGGACAAGTTAAGAACACATTGCACCTATTTTTAGAATTTCAACCCACAACACTAAACCCTTTTCAAACTCTCAGCCTCAAGCTTATTCTTAAATTAGTCTGATAATTTCGCAAATTTCAGTCTTAGCATTCTATTCTTGTAGAAAAAAGACGATTGTATTGCTAAACTTGCAGGCAAGCTCTGTTGGCAATCACTGGCTCATCAGTAGAATTCAAGCGAAATTTTGGCTTGTACTCCATTTTTTCCTTGACCTTCTTAAGCAAGGATTAAGGATTTTTGAACACAATTTTTTGACATTTAATGTTGATGGCTTCCCTAAATTCGGAGGTATTTCCCACCTGGCAAATTCAATGGGAAACCTAAAGTTTGGCCGCCAAATTTCGGCCCATTTGCACTGAGTGACTGGAGCTAATGAAAGGAATAGCTGTGAAATCACAGAAACTGGGCCCGACATGGATGGCAAGAGAAGTCGGTGGGGGTGTCCTTGTTATTCATTGTGTTTGATGAATATTGGTCATTAGGAGAAACCAAACCAAAACACGCAATTTTCTCGACAGCAGTGGAGTTAGAATGGTTTGAAGATGGAAGTGACATATTTTGGGAGGAAGCTGGAGTGATAACAGGGGTCAATGAACTTCTTAGGCTGGGCCTGAAGACAAGGTTGCAATCTGCAAAGCGTCTCTTTTCTAAAGTCTTTTGTTCAAGAGCTCATTTATAGTGATTAACGACTTTTGGATCTCTGTTTGATTTGGAAAAGCTTTTCTTGCTTCTGACGAATTTCTTTCAAAGCATCCTCAAACTTCAGCTTTTTTAACTTGTCGTCAATGTTGTCCTCACCCCACATTTTTTCCTGTATAATGGCATGAAGATAGTAACAGATTTTCATTAGGTTAAATGGTTCACCCAGAGTTCAGTTTGGTTGGTCTTCTGCACAGACCTGTACAGGTAAATCATTCAGAGGAATGTGAAAAAAGGCAGGAAATATATTGTATTATTGTTTCAGTTTTTACTTTCACAGGAAAAATCCACATAGGAATAAGATGTCTACGAAGAAATTTATTTTCAACTTTTATGCGTGCATCTGTTAACTTTTTGGTGGGGGGGCCTCCCCATGCCATGGCCCTGTTTATGTATTCAGATTTGGCTACTCTTCCTCTTATCAGTGTTACTTTTTTAAAGGAAATGATAGAATACATTATGCTTACAAACACGTTTGAGGTGAATCAATCTGTAGGAACATATAATTTAAATTCAGAATGATAATTTGCTGGGGCTGTCAGAGAACAACTTCACTGACACATCTTTATTGATACCAGGGAGTGATGTTTGAAAGCAAAAAGCAAAGGAAGTGAAACTTGTGATATACAGAGCGCTGACAACTTTAATAAATGATAACAATATAGGGCTAAAACACTGGAAGATAGACAAACTGACCAAAATCCTGAAAGATCATTGCTGCTGTTTTTTAGTAATAAAATGGTAGAAACCCGTAGATTTGAACAGTATGCAATGATTTTAATTAGCACACAATACGATTTGGTGCACTGATATTCATTGCCCATTTAGTGGAGTTGACAATAATTTTATGTGTAAGAGTTTGTGACTTGGGACATACAAAAGTATCTGTTGTCTGTCTTAACCGGTGTTCATATTAGATGGGTTAATTGTAAAGAAAAGATATGAGTGTTCTGTTGGGAAGAACAAAACTATCATATGGGTTTCCATATTTTAATACTTAAAGGTGGGTTTCTGTCATTATTACACCTTAAACAGAGAAGCGGCTAGCCCTTGCTGGTTAACGATAATCTTTGTAACAGATCACCACTTAAAAGAGCTTTTGATAAGCATCATCACCCCCTGGTATTTAAAGTTGTACTTCTGAAGTGTAACAGTACTTTGAAATGGACAGAAGACTAGCTCAAGAAAAGAAGTACAGTAACCAAAATGAACAATAAGGGTTGGGTATTCACCATACAGTTTGAGTCACAGTTCAGCTTTTAATCCCTAATCGGGTCTCTCTGTCATCCAAAACTCTATAAATTTACGTGGAAGTATATTAACCTGGCCAACAAGAATATGATTCTGAAAAACTAAACGTCTCGTCTTTTCTCTGAAGCAGTTAATTTTGGCCACCATTTTGGCCTCAGACCAATCGTGGTTGTGACATACAGACAAGGAGATCCTTCTGCAGATGCTTTGGGTGTTGTCTTTTAGGAAAATTTGATTTCAACACTGGATGTTGCCTATTTAAAGGCCTTTCTTCTTCAAGTTCTTAGCATACTTTTTGTGGCCCCCCGAATGTATGAAGCCAATAGAGTCCTAAAGTGTAACGTCATAAAAAATAAATTGGTGAAATTATGGGATTTGTCTGGATATTCTAAAAGAACAACATCCAAGAGGCCTACTTGCAAAAAACTAGCATTTTGGGGCAAATTGTCTCTGAGGTATTAGCCCAGTTATGCTGTGATGACTCCATACAAATCCTTCTAAATTTACTCAGTTCATGACTTTGGGAACCGTAAACATAAAATACAGTCCCATTCAGCCATTGTTCCAAGACAGGATCAAATGCCTGAACCCCATTCTTGAAGGCAGTCACAGACTGTGAAAATGTAAGGGAAACAAATCATGATTAGAGAGAGGAAACGTCTTAAGGTGAATTTCCGCTGTTGCATAATGTTAACGTGCATACGCCACAACCATTGCGGGTGAATAAAATGAGCAGAGGCAATGTATGAAAAGCCCCTCTTAAATCTAAAATTGAACTAGGTTGAGAAAGATTACATTTATGAAAGTCAATGAACAAGAAAGGTCATGTACGCAATGGTTGAAATTGGAGGAAGCCTCTTAAACTTTCTCCAATCTTTCCCCTTTAGCCACTCTTCGACAACTTGTGTCAGCAAGGAGAGCTCCTTTTTGACTGCCGCCTTCGGCAATTGTGATCCGAAGAAATGGGTTCAGCAGGTGGTTCTGTAATCAGGAGCTCAACCTGCCTTTCTGTCATTCCAGGGCACCAGCAGCTCTTTCAGGCCAAGCATTACCCACTGGGCAGCTGGAACAGACTTCAACAATAAAGCAAAGCATTGGGTAATGAGAATGGTTGGTGGGTTGTGGAAGTTTTGACAGGCACCATTCTGTAGCTGTAACCAAGCCAGTTCTCTCGCAAATGTTTTGGGCAGATCATTCTCCTTCCACTGCAGCACATCATACTTGGCTTTTTGCCATTCGTCAAGGATCTGTTGACAGATGTCTGCTGACGCCTTGGATCTGGAAAATAGTGTTTCTCCACCGTTATGACCATGTTCTTGCCATATTCACTGAAGAGAGGTACATAAAACAAGGGTGATAGAAACATATTACTGAATGGAAAAAACAACTTGAAAACCAAGGAATATAAAGAATGTAAGACAAGCGTGAACATTAATAACAATGTAGGCAATTGATCTCTAGTATGCTGATCTCCTTAACTCAGTGAAATGAAATTTCCAATTAATAAAATTTATTACCCAGCCATTGTCTTATCTCCTAACCTCTACCCCTCACCTTTCAATATAAGATTTGATCAATTGTATTTATGTACATCTGTATGTAGGTTATATCTTGTCGCGGACACGCTAAAAGTTCTCCCTCCCTCAGATTCGCGATTATATCTGGGGTAGACGAGGTTTAAGGCACTGTACCACCCACTGCGTGTTTGTAGTATGATTAGAAAACACAATGACTATGATTCTGGAAGAAAATTTAATTATAGCCAGAAAGTAAAAATTACTAAGAAAAGAAGGGTTTGTTTAAAGTTAAGTCGAAATTGAAATTGAACATTTGCAAATTATATTTTCCAGAAATGTAGAAGGGTTTTTACATCTTTCATTGATGTCTAATCAGCATTGGTTTCCTTAGTCATTTTTTATTGTCACAACAATAATAATATTGCTAACAGGTTGTTGATTATGAAATGTAATATGAGGAGTAACGAGTATTGATAGGAAACTCAACTCCTTTTCTTTACAGCAGAATCTTGTCAATTACTTAATTATTTAGTAGGGGTGTGTTGATCTTGAGTGCGATGTAGTGTTCCATTTGTTTATTCCCCCATAAAAATAAACAACAACAAGAACTAAAAACAACCAAAAGCCACAATTGGGGCTTAAATAGGAGTTGTGTGGATGCCGTTGGTGAAGAATGTAAAATTGTTCACTCATCCCCCATCTGATGGTATTTCCTCCATCAAGGGGTTCCACTACCCTCCCCAGAATGCTCGTCCGCCCAAAGCCGTTGGCACAAATGAGTTAGCTAGGTTAATTAACCGCCGCCTGGCCATTACAGGTTGTATAGCTTATGGTCATAGCTGTAGCAGGGCAAATGTACTAATTGACTTGACACGACTAGAGAAAAAGAGAATCAAAAGATCTAGGAAATAAAAATGACTCAGTTTGATAACTTGGAGTAGATTGTAGATTTTGAGAGCCACATGGTTTGAAGTATGGAAGTTATTTACGTTGTGAATTTCTTGCTGTTTAAGGAACTTTGTTGTCCTGAGTCATTTTTTTTTTTGGATAAAGAGAACAACTATGATAATTGTAAAGGGCTTGTCTATTACTCTGTGAAGTGCTCTAGATTTTAATGTCTGTCGCTTTGAAAAAAAAATGCTTAAAAGGTAGTGGTTTATTTATGCAAACGATGAAGCAATCCTCATAAAAAAAGAAGAGAAGAAAGGTATAATTGAAAAAAGGAAGCAAACTAAAGTTCTTCAAAGTAATTTAAGACAAGTGCCCCGGTTCAAGCTGAATACGTAGTTGTAATAGTATTGTAAAACAAAGTTAAGCTAAGTTCTCCAAGGAAATAGTTGTAAGAGAGAATAGCTTGAAAAGTGTGACAAGTACTTACATTTATTTGAAACGAAAGTCCTCCACAATTAATGATTGTTCGTTGAAATCAACAAAAAAAGTTTTTAAGCAAGAAAAGTTGAGCGAAGACTTGTTCTTCCGGTGATTGCAATGTCACATCAGAAGAAATGTGTTCCAGCATTTTAAGAGTTGATGTGAGCACTTTTAGCCAGATAGGTTCAGCATTGTCGTCCGGTTGGACTTGTATGCGAACAGATCCTTTTAGGTGACATGAGGAGAGAGGTTGCACAGTGCTGCAAATGGCACATTAATTTTGATAAGACTTGCGGTGGTTGTTGTTACTTCAGTGACTTGTTTTCCACATTTCACGCACGTCAGTCAAGTCTTGTAACTATCAGCCAGTAGGATTTTTGGAACGTAATTTGATACGGCATCGAAAAGTCTGGAGAAATCTTCTTCACTTAAGGGTTCATAGGATTCTTCAGCAATGGTAAAGGTTGTTACAGGAGTAGATGTGAGATACTTGATGGAGTTGAAGATCTTTACACGCACATCTGTAATGGAATAAGATTTGTGATTTGCGACTTCTTGGATGGGTGTTCCCCACAAGGTCAGGCGACAGGTGCCGGTATTGTCAGAAACACTGCAACGTTCTAACATAGAGTATAAATAACCATCCTTCATAGGGATCTGTTGGACACTGTCTGGGCGTAGAGTCAAAATTCCTTTGACACGTGAGTTGGTTTTCCTCTAGGCGGATAATATCTTGTACAGTCTTGTACAGTAAACTGGTGGGAGGGATCTGCTTCAGGTTCAGCATGTTTGAATTGAATATCGTTGTTGTTTGCTGGGTCGACGCGGGATCTTTTGTTGACGATAATATTATCTTCCGATGGATTGCGTACACTTGGTTTCTGTGTTACGTTGTGGAATACAACAGGTTCTCTTGATTGCTGAAAAGTTTTTAGCACTTTGTGCTTTGAGATGTCATAGCATACTGCTCGTCGTTTCAACGATGCGGCTACTTGGAGGGCGAATACGAAGTATGGGAACGATTTTACTCTGCTTTTTTTAGCCGCAGATACATCGTGTATATAACCCTTGAGTCTGAGTTGATTCATTTTGAGATGCAGTTGATGATAGTACCCAGCATAAAAATACTGCTGAAGGGTGCAGTTGTTCAATGGGGAACCCTTTTATACCAAAGTGAGGGATCGAAATACACCAATCAGGGAGCAAGGTTTTTTGTCGAAATAGGTTATCCAATAAAATGTGAAGACGAATAGCCAATGAAAAACCATTATTTGATGTAAACAGAGATGTATGTGTACAAAAACGAGTCACAACTTGCTCTTGGAACCTGTTTATAAAGTTGATCTGGTAAACTTGTTATGAAAACTTGTTTATCAAGTTGAAGTAGTAAGAATGACCTGAAAAGCTGGTTATTAAGTTGTAATCGTACAAAATTGTGGTGAGCGTGTGATAATGAAGTGATATTTGTTTATATAAACGTTGTTTATTTAGAGGAGGATATGGGGTGGATATTTTCTTATTTGAAAGAGGATGAGTCTAGAACTGCTCTTTTGATGTAAAGAGAGATGTTCGTGTACAAAAGTGAGTGACAAGTTGTTATGAGAATCTGGTTAGAAAGTTGATCTGGTAAACTAGTTATGAAAAGTTGTTTATCAAGCTGAACTGGTAAGAATGTCCAGAAAAGCTTGTTATCAAGTTGTACTCGTACAAACTTGTGATGAGAACGTGATTTTCAAGTGATATTTGTTTATCGAAGCTGCGAACACAAAAGTGGCAAATTGTAAAGGTTTCACGTGCAAACTACATGACAATAGAAGTGACCTATTGAGGGTCTCATCACTTGCGCCGGGAAAGCAGTGCGCATGAAGAGCGTGTTACCCGCCATGCTGTTTCTCGCTTTGTTGAAGATTCGCCTGGCGGCCCTGCAAGCGTGATTAAGTGGAAAATTTCCACCCGAGATCCTGGCATAACAGTAGTCAGATCGGAGCTAACGGGGTTGGTTGGGTTGTTGTATAATGACAAAGTTGATTTGTGTTTTGTTTAACTAGGGTGCATAGATGTGTGCAAAGCTAGTCAACCCGGCTCAGGAAATCAGGCCTGTTTTATAGCGAAATTTTACACTCTGGTTTTGACCTCACAGAGTTTTCAAAACCCCAGAACAGACACAAAATATCAGACCCCTCCTCCCTCAAGAATTTTATACCCCTTTTTCTATATTAGATGAAATTGTGGCTTTATTGATGTGCTCTGTGTACAATTATTATCAAAAATAAGCGAAAAGGAATCCTAAACGGATAGACTAACAATGTTAAAATAAGTGCAAATATGTTTTCGGGGATTGATAAGACTTTTGACAACGATGAGTTCATTTCAAAAGATTGTAACCATGCCATTCCTTCATAACCAAATTAGGACTTCCACAACGACGTCACTGCAAGACCTGAAATCACTTTTACCTTTCAAAATTATTGTCGTTTGTTACCTCATATTAAATTCTAGGAGAAACAAGTTTCAATAATTAACAAAGTACAGCGATTATTTTACAAATTAGCGTCTAATATAACTGCAAGTATTCCACTTGATGGATCTCAACGAACCCCTAAAATATACAACGCTGCTGCACTACTGACAGATCGCTAATACAGGTGTAGGACATCGACGGCCAAATTTAGGGTTCTACAACGTCTTGTTTAGAGGAGGTGATTGGGTGGATAATTTTGTACCCCAAAGAGGAGGAGTGTATAAGTCGTCTTTTAGGAAATTAAATTGAAGTGAAAAGGAAATTTTCACGTAATCCATAGTTAGCCTAAGGTAATTGAGGCGGGAGGTGTTGAGGAGAATGAAGAAAATAGAAGAAAACCTAGATGTAATAACAATTTTACGAAGAGGTCTAAAATAAGATACCGCAGAATGTGTAATGATTTGCTAAAAATAATTCAATCTATTTTCTAAAAATACGTTATATATATTTTAGAGCTTGGCTGCTGGATGTGAACTAAAGTATCGACTTCAATATAGTTGCCCCTATGCAAAAGAGTATCGAGGACATGTGAGGAACATAGTAAAGAGAACAAGAAAAGTACTCAGCCTGCAGCCTGGTGCTTTCATGTTTCTCGGTGTCTGGAACTCCTGATGAAACACTCGCACTCGTTTTTGACATATTACTTGAAAACGATAACCAAATGAAGACAAGTGGGCTACTGACTGTCCTTCAGGGGAAAAGTTTTCTTTCCCAGTGTTGGTTTTGGTCATCGATTTGTTGGTAATTGTGCTCATTGCTGTCTTAGTTGTCATTTCTTTTGGGATTTCTACAAAGGTGATCTGGAGTGAGATAATAGTGCTGTCTCTTTACTTTTTCCTTACTATCCGCAGATCGAAGCTAAATAAAACAAGAACTCATCCCGTTGGGTTTTCCTCTGTTTTTTTTAGGTTGGATCAGGAGTATTAGCACCAAAAATAGCCGCATCCTGTATTGCACAAGAGTTATAGTGGACAGACCTTCAAATCGAGTTCTTTTATCAATAGAAAGGAGTATATTTCATGGAAAACGAACTTGTGAATATTCAATTTGTCAATGAAAAGTGGAGTATTGAAATTTGCGACGTTTGTCTGACGCCAGAAGGACGAACTGAGACTGAGCTGTAGCATATGACTTGCGGGTAGATGCTGCTAGACCCTGGGCCAAATAGGAGTAGCACTGTGCTTCTAACGTGGGGAGATGAGGTCCTCCAACAGCTGCGGTGGAATGGGAGTTGGGTAACGATGAGCCTCCGGAGCCAAACGGCGAAAGTCCTGCCAATGAAAGCGAGAAAGGGCATTAGGTATCGAATTAGTGACTCCCGGAATATGTTGGGCAGAGAACTAAAAACTAAGACGGGCAGCTGCCAGTAGCAAGGAACGTAGCAAATGCATAAGACATGGCACTTTAGATGTCCTCGCATTCAGAATGTGCACCACACTGTCGTTGTCCGATCAAAATAGACCATGCTGCCTGTACCAAAGGTGGCCCCAAACATGAGCAGAGACGACCACTGGAAGGAGTTCCCTATAAGCAATGGACTGTTCTCGCTGTGAGGGCATCCAAGAACCAGTAAACCACATGCCCTCTAAATATGCACCAAAGCCCAGAGAACCAGCTGCATCCGAGGAAACTTCCACGCCCGCAGTAGGCGTATTGCCTGGAAAAAGCCAGAAATTGACCCCATGCCAATCTACCAGGAACTGATGCCCCCACTGCAAATCACGATGAAACTCCTTATTAAGGCGGATAGGGTGGTCCTTCTTGCGGAAGCAGCCAAGTAGGTCAATCATGTGACGTAAGAAGGTGCGACCAGGCCATACCACTTTCGTGGCATGATGGAGGTGACCAATTAGGGACTCTAGCTCCCGTCTGTTGCACCAAGACCGGGCTAACCATGAAGCAATCAACTCCCGCAGGGCGTGGAGTTTCTCTTCTGGAAGGTGGGCCACTTGATTGACAGAATCCAGTTCAATGCCCAGAACTGTAAGTACTGGGGCAGGGCCAACACATTTTCCAGGATGAAGAGGTAAGCCTAGCTGGTCGCAAACAGCCAAAGCGGTACTGAGGTTCCTAGCACACTGAATAGAGGCTGGGGGGCGGGCAGTGATAAAGTCATCAAGATAATGGAGTAAATCGGAGACCTCATAGGAATGCACCAGAATCCACTCAACCATATCCGCCACAGAGTTGAAAATGTAAGGGGCTGAGCGAAGGCCAGATGGAAGGGTCAAGTCAACATAGTAGGACCCCTGCCACTTCATTCCTAAGAGAAACCGGTCTGATGGGCGGACTGGAATATTACGGTAAGCTGCCTCAACATCAAACTTGGCCATAAGTGCCCCTCTGCCGAGTCGGGACACCATGCGGATGATTTGGTCAACTGTTATGTAATGAAAGGTAAACTCATGGGTGTTGATCCCATCATTGACGCTTGCACCACCGGGGGAAGAGAGGTTCACTATGAAACGCCACTTCCCAGGCTGACCCTTTCTTGGGAATAACCCCGAAGCTACTTGTATAAAGGTTGGGGAGGGGAGGAGATCTGAAAGGGCCCGCAACCCTACCCCGGGAAACCTCATGGGCCAAGTACTCATCAATGACCAAGGGCTGCTGGTAGGCTGAAGGTTTGTTTTTCTTAGCTGATTTTAGTGAAAGTGCAGGCTGAAAACAGAGCTTGAAACCGTTGCGCAATCCGTCCAATACAAAGTTACAAAGCTGCCGATTCGGATGATTTCGCAATTCCCAGGCAAACTGATCCACCTTGAGGGGAGTTATTTCCGACACCGGGGGAAGTGGCACTAGGAAAAGGAAACAAACAATATCATACAATAGCATATCATAAAACAACTGTTTATTCATGCTATGTCATTAAAGATAGAAAGGACCAAGTAGCAACAGACAGCAAATGTTAAGCTTAAAAAAAAGGAGAGTTCACGTACGTCGAGACAGAGGAACAGGACGGGGATCGCGAGCGGCAGCTGGCCTTGACTGGGGGCTGGGCTGGCTCTGACCCTGAGCAGTTGACAGCACGATGTGTGCCAGAGCAGCTGGAACAGCGGTGAGCGTAACGACATGAGGCATATGGGGCCACACAACGACCTTTGTTCCATGACTTGCACAGAATCTGAGAGGTACTTGCTCCAGCTGGTTCTGCTAAGTCAGGGGAAGAGACATTGGGTCCACGAGGCGAGGCTCCCGCAGCATGGAAGTTGAATAGCTGGACGTTAATGGATGACCAGTCAACAACATTTGCAGCTGCAGCATGCTCCCGGAACGCTCTGTCATAGGCCAGCCAAACCTTCCCGCTAAACTGACGGTATGTCCTCAGGATGAGTAGTTTATACTGCAATAGGTCTCGAGAGCGGTGCGGGAAGAAGGAGATAATAATAAGGCAATAGACAGAGAAGGCCTCCATCCAAGTAGCGATGTCCTCAACGCAGCGTTTAGGCTTCTTTGGAGTAGAGGTCAGCACAAGACGACCGTCAAACAGTAGCTGAGGCTCGGGTTCGGCAGACGCAATAGTCGACGGAAGCAGATCGCCCAGGTCAATGAACTTCCCCGCCACCACTTGGCCGACTACTTTCGCAGGAATGGGGGAGAAGCCAGGAACAAAGTTGCACACGAAATGTTGGCCTGAAGCAACGTGGCAGCAGATGAAACGCTATCCTGGGACGACGTGGTCGCCATGTTGGCAATGGACAGTGAATGCGAGAGGTTCGGGGGCAAAAAGGTCGACACAAAAGTGGGAAGAACTAAAGCTGGCCTACCTTGAGCAGCAGAAGCTCCTGCAGAGGTGGAATGTGCAGCCAAGCCTGCCCCAGAAGCAGCAAAAGTGGAAGCTTACGAAGATAGCAGCGAGGGAACGCCCCCAAAGGCCATCGCACTGGACAGGCTAGTGGTCGACGAAGATTGGCCTGAGTTTGGCAGGGCCGTAGAAGCTGGGCAAGGTACCGAAGCCTGCTTCGCCGCCAGAGCAGCCTTCACAGCCTGCACAACCGTAGCCAGAAACTCCAGAAACTCGGTTGAGGTGGTGGATTCGTGGCAGCAGAAGCATTGGTATCCCCAGGAAGCGAAGCATTGCTCGCAGACACACCAGCAACATCACATGAAGACAGACGATACGCATCGGCTTCAACCTCGATGAGTGGCGTCGCTTGACTATTTTGAGTAGAACAAGGCATGACGGAAAAATGCCAATAAAAAATGCTAATGAATCCGCAAAGATTTGCTCACAGAAGCAGTGATGGCAACGATCGCTAGCAAGCAAGGCTGTACGTAGTTTGCCCCTGCAAACTCTAAACGGGTGCCCCCACGGATCATGTGCAAACTGGGCGAGACCGCTGGCAGCATTAGCTCGAGATTAACCTTGCCTAAATTACATTTAAGTCAAGAAGACTTGACACTTGCAAAATTAATGTTTATTTATGTATTTGTGATGTAATTGATTGATCTAATTTATTTATTTCTGTTTTATAGTTAATTAATTAATGTAAAGAACATGACATATTGTGAGTGTCAATAAAGTCTTTTGTGTCCATCGTTTTCGCTACTTGAAGCATCTTGAGGCTATGATTTCGTTAATTGCCAGGAAAGTGCAGGTTTCCTTTGTTTATGTCAGGCAAATTTTGTTATCTTACATAAACATATGCATCCTGTTTTTCTTTTGAAAGAAAGGGTGTATTGCAGAATAAGAAACAAAAGACTTTACTGACGAGGAAAAGGCGACCAAAAAATTTAGTTACGTGCTAAGTTTTTGTATGTATACCGTAAACTACCGCTTATAAGCCCTGGGCTTATACAAGTTCGTAAGGGGTTTTAGGTGGGCTTATAAACGGGGGGGGGGGGGGGAGCTTATATCCGGATGGGCTTATAAGCCGCAGTTTATGGTATAATCAGTTTATAAACACAACAACAATATATTCCTCTGTTATCATAACTGAGTTGGAATTGACTGAATCAGCGCTAAGGAGAAAATGGGGGAGTTTATGTTAGTACAGCTGGGTAGTACCTCAGAAACGCAGAGATTAACACATACATATGGAACATAATATACCAAGCCCCAGTTGCTGAAAAGGTGGATAGCGGTATGTACGGGATAAATCGGTATCCAGTGGATAGTGCAATTGGTTTCCGTAATATTCATGGACTAGATAATGATTTATCGGATGGATAGGGCTATGCAACGTTTAAACACCTCTGGCCAAAGTTATATGCTTCTGATCTTACACTAGCGGAAGTTTTGAAAATGTGTTCGCAAAACTACTAGATATTTGCGGAGAAACATTCCATGACATTCGTACCGAAACGAAACATCTTTTCTTCCCCACCCCACTTAAAAGTGAAATGATTAACGTGACGTAAGAACGAGATGACGCATGCGTATGAAGTGCGCATGAGGTTTGACGTGAAGCGGAACTTCGGTTTATGGTTCCGATCTTAGGAGAAAAATTACCTATTTTGCTTTGGAGAAATGAGTCTTTTCCTGTGTAAATTTCGTAATAGTGGTTAGTTTGGACATTATTTAGTAGATAGTGTACTGAAAATAGAGAAAGTAAAGTTTGTGATGATCCTTGGGCGAGGGTGGTACTCGCTAAAAGGGTAGCTTTTTTAGGCCTCAGGTATATGAAAGGTTATGAATTTGACTTGTGAAGTTTGTGAAAGCGTAGGGAAATCTTTCATACGTCGAACCGATGAATTTCATTGTTTTATAAAGTTGTGAAAGCGTTTTAAGGCAAATTGCTCTATTGCAGACAAATTTATTCCGTGTTGGAAATATAATGGCCTTCATAGGCTTATGGGCAGTTTTTTGCCAGGGTGGGGGGGGGGGGGGGGGGTTGGTAAACCATTTCCCTCAAAATTCTCGCAAGTTTCCCAAATTTTTACGAAACAGTAAAAAAGAAATGATGGCCATTAGATGCAACTTGAACATAGGCCGTACTGGCATTTTGAGATGACTCGATACAGTTTTACAGGGTTAATACCTGCCTAGTTGGAGCATGAACTAGATCGCCGTAAACAAACATTTGGAAAAGTTTCTACCACGGCTGTATTAGATAAAGATAAAAATTTGTCACGATCTGATGCTATGACCATACCACTGTCTCCTGTACATTTAACTGGATTATTATGCCGACTTCAGGTTAAAATATAAAATATCTGCCTCTTCAAAATAATAAAAAAAGCACGGAAACCTAAAAATAGGCCTTGCCCAAATTTTCTCTTGCTGCCCTAAAAATCTGAGTCGCCCAAAATTTGGGGTTGCCGGACCCCCCTCTCCCTCCCCACCCCGACCCGCACGCCTATGGTGGTATTCAGACAACAAAATATTAAAATTATATTATGTAAACCTACCATATGTACTGCAGCTGGACGTTGGGGAAGGACCTCCAGCGAAAGCTACTCTACTTTTCCTGGAAGGCGACGTCTCTGTCTCTTTTTTATCTAAAACAATGAATTGCTTAGCAGTTTATAGATTTCGAAGAAAACCTTCCGCCCTCATTCCCTATCTTCCCCTTGTGCTTGATGGTAGAAAACCAAATTGTTAGAGCCTATAGCTATCTTGTCTCACCTCCACACTTAAAACACAGATCTCCCTGCAACGATTGATCATCCAAAAACATTAAGGATCATTTACACTCCCTAACGGGTGGGCAAGTGTGGTTTAAGTAACAAAAAATAATGAATAAAGGCGAAGAATTTTTTACCACATTTTTGCTGGACGTCTCTACGATAATATTTGAACTGTAAATTGTAGAGTTATACTAGTGACTTGCAGTTATTTAATTTCCGTCTCAAAAGAGATGTTTTAACTATTTCTTTCCCATGTTAATTTAAAACTTTATTTTTTAATAAGAAGTTTGTTGTTAGCATACGTATTAAGCTGCAATAATTTGCCTTTTAAGTTTCATCACATAATTACAAGCTAAGAGGTCACTTCTCCTGAAATGAAAAACATATTCTCGTACCATTTCAATTGCTGCTAGAAGTTAACTGAGGGTCATCGGAGTCTACTTTCTTCTTCTTTAAAGGTATCTTGGTCTTTTTATGATCTGTGGTAATAAATATATTGATAATTAACAATTTCACACAGCACCCGTTCAATGTAAAATATGTAACTTTCCAGTGAGATGATGGAATGGTTTTCTCTCTAATTTTGGGAATATGGATGATGAATCGTTTTCTTTATAGCTTTAGGTATGATGGTTTAGGGAAAAGGAAGCTAGTGTGTACCTTTCTATACAATTTGTTTTGTCCATCACTATATAGATTTGTTTTATCCTATCCGCAAGGGGTGAGACAAAGCCTGACATGATTTTTATTTATGCCTGCCATATAAAAGCGGGTCACACGTGTCATCTATCTGATCAGCAGGGGAGTGCTGAAGGATTGACTCTTGTGGGCGTTCTGATTCCTTTCCCTCGCCACTACCATCACTACAAATGTCTTCATCTTTCAGTATTCCAATACGATGACCAATTTCCAGAAACCAGTTATGACAGCAGGGGTGGTTGCAGGGGTCAGTCGCAAGACAGTTGGCGCAATCTCCCTCGTGAATTTCGGATAAAACTGTTCCAGAATTATCCAAGAATTGGAAGATTTGATCAGGACAGTGTACTCTTTCTTTTTCCCACAAAACTGAGCCAATCAAAAAGAATTTGAAGTTCCTTTTCATCAAACTTAAAATTCCACTTTCATACTGGTTCTGGTACTTAGTAACTACACGACAATTAGTTTCCTGGGTGGATAACATGGAAGCAGCTGCGCCAAAGTCCAATGCCAGCCACAGCTCTTCTATGCTCTTTTCTGTTTCTTCGAGCTCTTGTGTTTCTTTCTGATGAATGATCTTATGTTTCAGTCGAAATGAATAGGCAAATGATGTTACTTCGTCTGCAACGTCCTTATGTGAAATAGTACGGGTTTGTGGATTCTTCTCCTCTCGCGTCTTGTTCTCTCCTAGAAATCTGGTTAGCATACCAGCGTACAAAGTAGACATATGTTGTTTCCCATTCTTTTCCCACTGCACTCTATAGAAATTAAGAGCTCGCTTTTTTTATTATGCCCAGAACGTTTCTTGCCTTGAAAGGATCTTTGGCATCTTTTTTAGTCTTTGCTAGTACGTTTTCTGGATCCTTAAAAATGACAACCTCTCCTACAGAGAATTGTCTAATGCGCTGTTCTGACACATGAAGATGATGTCTCTTGTTGGTTGCAATCATGCCCTCAGTCGCCTCGAGGGCTTGCAATCTTGTCTCCTCTCTTATGCCTGCTAAGCTGCAGCCAATCTCTAACCGGTCAGCAAAGGAATACACTGGGTCTTCAAGACCATCTTCGACGGTTAGATGTACATCATCGCTAATAAGATCGCTACGTGGGCAATACGCTTCACATTCAGACAACGCATCATCATCTCCATACTCTCCGTCATCTCCATCGGGACCCTCTTCATAAAACTCCTCGTCGACTGGATAGCTAAACTCAGCAGTGCTGCACCCTTTAAATACCCGAAAAGGTACATCCTGTATGGTGTGATGCCATTTGGTATTAATCTCCTCAGCTACAAGGGGCAAAAGATAAGGCCATAGCTTGGCTTGTTCATCTGCAGGTCTTTGGCAGAGCAGTCTTGCAAGTTTTTTCTTGACCCTTTTGTTGAGGTTTTCCACCTGACCTTGACTCTCTGGGTGATATGGCCTCCCGTGGATTATTCATACCTTCAAGGATTTACACAAAGAATTAACGACCTAGTTGATAAACTCGGTCCCATTGTCGGTTTGCAGAAATTTTGGCGGCCCTTCATCATAACAGAAGAAGTTATGAAGAATGGAATGCATCTCATCTGCCAATTTAGTTTTCGTCGGTATCAACCAACAAAACTTCGAGAAGCAGTCCTTAATGATTAGAATGTAGCGATATTGGCCTCTGTTGTTGGTCATAAATGACCACTTCTTGCGAGGTGCCATATCAACACTATCACCTTGTATCTGTTCAAATGGACTGTAGGAGCGGATAGGGCGTGGTGGAGGGGATACCATTGCAATGAAAGCGAAGACCAAACTGCCTTACTATGCTATTCAAGCCAACAACCTTACACACACCAGATGAAGAGGAATGAATCTCCTGTAATCGCTTAATAGCTTCTTCTTTGGAGATGGTCTGCCTGTTACAAACGTGGTAAATTGTTTAGGTTTACCAAGTGGAAAAAAGTCAACTTTGATAATTCAAAATCTCATACTCTATTCGGTACGCAGCGGAAATGTTACAAACATGGTACATTCTTTAGGTTGATCAAGTAGAAAAAGTCAACTTTGATAATTGTCTATCTCGTACTCTATTCGGCACCCAGCCGAAATGTGACAAACATGGTTCATTCTTTAGGTTGATCGAGTAGAAAAAGTCAACTTTGATAATTACCTATCTCGTACTCTATTCGGCACGCAGCCGAAATGTTACAAACATGGTACATTCTTTAGCTTGATCAAGTAGAAAAAGTCGACTTTGATAATTACCTATCTCTTACTCTATTTGGCACCCAGCCGAAATGTTACAAACATGGTACATTCTTTAGGTTGATCGAGTAGAAAAAGTCAACTTTGATAATTTAAAATCTCGTACTCTATTCGGCACGCAGCTGAAAGGGTACAAACATGGTTCATTCCTTTGGTTTACCAAGTGGAAAATGGCAACTTTGATAATTCCTTATCTCGTAATCTATTCAGCACGCAGCGGAAATGTTGCAAACATGGTACATTTTTAGGTTAAACGAGTAGAAAAAGTTAACTTGGATAATTGCCTATCTTGTTCTGTATTTGTCACGCAGCGGAAATGTTACAAACATGGTACATTCTTTAGGTTGATCGAGTGGAAAAAGGCAACTCTGATAGTTACCTATCTCGTACTCTATTCGGCACTCAGCGGAAATATTGTAAACATGATACCGAGTGGATATCGTCCACTCTGATAATTTTTTGTCTTGTACTCTATAGGGCATGCTGCAGATAGCTGACATACATCGTACACTTTTTAGGCTTTGAGAGTAAAAATAGTCAAGTTTGATTAATCTCAATATTTTGCGCTATTCAGCACACAGCAAAAATTTTTAAAAGGACTTACATAAGTTTTAATTTCACTATGAATATTACGGTTCGGTTTGGTTTGTCACCCAATCGGTTACGGTGGAGATAGCTGTTAAATAACGTAGTTTTTCTCCAGGACACGTACAAAATTTGTGCATTTCTAAAACTCACTCTATTTGGCACACACATGAATTGCGATAAATGTTTTATCCTATTTAAGCTTTGAAAAATAACTATAGGCTTGTTATAATTATTAGTTCAGTATAAATAGCAACTTGTTTTGTAAAAAGACCATACATTTCAGAATTTCCGTTTTCTATTAAAAATGTGAAAAAGTTCCACTTACCTGTCGTCTTAGGCTCTTCCTTACTCATTCATTAGAAGTCCCTTTACGTCCTCAAATCTTACACTTTTGTACTTTGATGCAATTTTGGATTTCCTTTTTTTGTCTCTGAATTTCGTTATCTAGGTAATCCTTTTTATAGCCATCGCACGAACGGGTGGGGACCTTGAAAACGTCAAAGGGTGGGACTGACATATCGTAAGCGGATTAATTGCTACCTGATTTCCCAATTTAAAAACCTTTATGTGTGCGGTTTTTAATGGGTAGATTGTGTTATCTATGCTACTGTGATGTGATTGGTTTTTCCAAAATGAGTAAAAGATTTTCGTCTTTGCAAATAAAAGCTGGTCATAGGCATGAGTATAT
>NC_133203.1:21496447-21513947 GCF_958299795.1 Porites lutea
GTTAGAGTAGTAAGGCTATTCATTACTTTCACACAGTCCATTCCCATAACACTGCATAAAGCCCCAGCCTGTACTTCTTTAGGTTTCTTGTTAAGTTCAGTGGCAGTGACATAATAACACCAAGCTTCTTTAAACATTTTCCAATTTGTTGATACGTCATCCTTTACGTTCATGGGCGCTGGCGGTGGTATTTGATAAAATGGCATGTTGAAGAAAACGAATACTCACAGTTCTGGTGCTTTCTAGTTTGTTTCAGCTAAACAATATGGCAACGTCTCACCACGTGCACGACTCGCGAACAAGAAAATAATACCACAACAGCAACAACGGCTTCTCTGAAACGTTCCTCTTCTTCTTCTACCGCTTTAGAATTCTTGTTACTACGATTTTAACTTCTGACACCATGTTATTCGGGCTTTAACTGAGGAATTGACTGAGACAACTTGAATGAAACGAAGCCATGCTTTCTACTTTAATCACACAAGGACTCCTGGGAAGACTCCAAAAACTACTTCATGTAACAGATAGTGGAATCAATTTTGAAGATGTCGCTGTTAACCTCAAACTATCGGTCCTTAAACCAATCCATGCCACTTGGTCGGTAGAATTGTATAACTTTTTCACCACCACCAAAGGAAGGGTTTATGTTTTAAAAGGATCGGAAAAAGCCGGAATAGAGGATGTTTTCAATGGAAAAGAAGTGCTACTGCCTTTTGATCCGTATCAAGACATTTACGCAAACAACTGAACAGCATCAGTAGTGAAACTAAATGGCAACATTTTCTCTTTGGAGTCTGCAGAAAGGAATATTTAATGTACATGGATAATGAGGTCAATTGACCACTAAAAACGTGACTTGAATTGAAGCATTAACTACAAACCGTGCCTTGTAGACACTATGAGAACATCTTTCTTGTTACTGTTTACATAATCAGTTGTGTTTCTGTTCATTTGGACATTTTTGTTTAAGTTGTTCGATCAAATTCAGGGACATGTTAAATAACATTGACAAAGAAATAGTGTCTCACTCAAAAACGTGAAACTAAAGTAGGTCACAATGCAAAATTTTCGCAAAATCTCGAAATATGCGAACCTCGAAATCGCTAAATTAACGTGTCGCGAAAAATTTCGTGTAGTAAGGTAGAAGGCCCTTTGCTACCTTTGACCTTTCAAGAATTGCTTTCTTTGTTGATGGTGCTGTTGGTATAAAAGCCTTGCCTGTACAGGTATTTTTGTGGGGACTCACTGAATGTTCACTACCTCTGAAATGATATTCTTCCGAGCCTAGCTGTAATTCGTCTCCAGTATGGTCTGAGATTGTTGTCACTGTTATCTGAAAATCACTATAGTTCTTGTGTCTATAGTAGGCATTTTGTACCAGGTACTCTCTTGCACTGCACCTACTGAGCTGGCTGCTTCTCTTACCATATCTGTTCACTATGCAAAACTTGCCATTCTCAATGCGAAAAACTCTAGCACTGGCTCCTAGATTCTGAAATGAACAAACATCAGTGACTAACCAGTCTTCGTCATTTTTTCAGTTGGGAGTGATCGATTACAAAACATGCATTTTTTTGGACTCTATTTGGCCACTTGTTGCATGCTTTACGTGAATCCATGTCCAGAAGGAGAATATTAATCTTCTCATCGAACGTCAGCCAGGTCTTGAACTTAACTTTTGAACTTAATAGTCAAACGGCTAGTACATGCTTTGGCTTTACTAGCCATAAACGTGTTTCTACTAGTCTTAAGCACTTCTGTACACCATAAAATAAAAAAATGTCAAAAATCCTGTTGTTATCAAACATTAATAAAAACTGCAACATAAGAAATAATTTAAATGCATCTTGTCTGGTATGTTTAGTTACAATACAATAATAAATTTTACTGAACTCTACAAACAAGAACCCAACAGCACTTGTGCTGGTCTGCAGTTTAAAGTCCAGCAGCCAGCACCTGCACGATGCATAGTAGTAGTGCTGACACTACAGACAGTATAATAAATCAGTTTATAAGTTCTTTCCTGACATCGCAAGAAATTGAAATGATCAATTTCATTGAAGGCTTCGATGATTAGTCCTTCAGTGTCGGTCGTCTGCTCCGTTCTGACTCGTCCAACCAGCACCCAACTGCAAGAACTACACTATAGTCCTCATGAGAAGGTCCACTGATAACTATTCTCATCAACTCATCAATAGTAGAAACATTCAAGTTTGACCTTCAGTGAGTCATGATTCTGTTCATGCAAGAGTTTCCCCGCTCACAACAGGCAGTCTGGCAAGGAATTACAAGACAGAGTTCGACTAAAATTAGCGGGTTTGGATAATCATCTTTACAAAACATCAATTTATTCTTCCAGAAGTCACTTTGCTTGAGCTCAAGTTCTGCTCTAACTCGTTGGACATGGAATTTTAGACTCATCCACTCATCAAGGCAGTGCTGTAGACTAAAGTTGTGGTGTACTAGAGGTACCTGAAAATGACCATGTAGTGTCGTGAATTTCAGTTTCTCCATGTAAGAGCAGCAGATGCCTGTCTGCAACTGGCCAACTTCGGTGGTTTGTCAGGACAGCTGCTGCTGACAAAACTGGATCTGTTGTCATCCCTTCAAACCTCTCTTGGATGAATGTCATGCAGCACAGATGCCTGGATAGCACTGATAGCCTGCCTGTCTGCAGGATCCCTTTCAAGCTCTATACCCTTAAATGTGTTAGCATTCCCTACTTCTGTGAGGAAATAGTTCAGGTGCCGACCAGGCCTCATCTTGAAAGATTCAAGAGCAGCTGAAAGAGTGGTTAACTTATCTTGAACTCTTGAGATTGTTATTCCATCCTCCTGGAAGCTAAGACTCACTTTAGAAAGTGCATCTACGATGTCAAGCAACAGGTGCATAACTGCAACAAATTTGTAGCTTGTGAGTTTTTTGCTGTAATTCACAGCCCTTCCTTGCATCTGCACACTGGCGTCCCTGGCTTGTGAGGTATGTTGGAAGTGTAAAACTACAACTTGGAAGTTCTTTGACAAGAGAATGTTCAATGCTCTTTGCAAATGAGGTACCCACCTCGTGCCATCTGCTTTGACTGCTTTATATGCTCGTACTTCCATGCTTTCAGCTAGTTCTTTGAGCTCACGAACCAACTTTGCAGAGTAATGGTAGCGCTTCCAAATACCTTAAAGCATTTCCTTGACATCTTTAAGAACTGCAACTTCTGACAGTGTGTCTGCAAATGAAAGTTCCAACCTATGTGCAATGCAGTGTACCTTAATAATGTGTGGTATTTCTTGTCTAAGCAAGCCATAAACACCATTTCTTTCTCCAAGTATTACATTTGTTCCATCTGCTCCCAGGGACACTCTCTTCTCTTTCCAGTCCCTGCACACCTCTCCCATGGCAGACTCCACAGCTACTTTGATTCTAGGTGCTTGGCTGTTTTCATAAGCCTTCAGCCTCCCTAATGAATTTGTTATTTCGCCTTTAACCAAATGATATACATAGACATCTTCTACTTTGCGTACTCCAACATCACATGCACTATCTTCCATTACACTTATGAACTTTGATGACTGAAGCTTGCTTGAGAGCTCATGCTTTAACTGTCCTGCAATAGACAACACAAAAGTTTTGCATGCTTTGTCATTTATATAGGTGTTTCCAAGCTCAACTCCATGTTTCATTTCCAGTTTTTCGCAGATGGGGAAGGGTTGTAAATGGCATCTCCCTCTTGGAAACAAAATAAGCTGTATCGAACAGTCTTTCCATCTTCTGAGAGATTTCTTCTGACATTGACAACAGAGCTCATGGTAAATGGGCCAGCTGTGGATTCCCAGGAACTTTAGCAGCCGCAACACAACGAGTATGGCCAGTTAAAGATTCGTGGCTTTGCACAGATTCTATTTTAAAGTTCTGACTGCCAGACACGAAGGTAGAGGATGAGTCACTGCAAGTTGTATTGTCTCTACACAATTTGCAGAACATTTGGTTTGCTTCAACATTGTATGTGAGCAATGGAAAGTCTTTCAGACAGGTCCGTACAAATTTTCTTTTTGATGAAGATTTACATGTAGACGTGCTGCCTCCAGCAGAAAGTCCCTGTAAATAGTGTTCCAAGTAGACGTTCTTGCATGTGCTAATCTTCTTGGCCCGCTTACTGCAGTATCGTCTGGCTGCTGTTTATGTCCCTCCGTTTCCGTTGCTCCTAGGGATGTTGGTGGACCATCAGGCTCGTTATGTGGACTGTGAATTGTCATCTCATTGGATGCACTAAGGTTATCAGGTTGCAAACGCAAATCACAATTATTTCTTCCTAGCTTATCGCCTTTGGAATATCATTTTCAATTACAAAATTCACGCAATGCCCGACATCATTAGTCGTGCCCAGTACCCTTTTACGGCTCTGCTCGAGAGGAAGGGGGTGCCTTGATATGTAGTCTGAGATGTTGGTCTTCCCTGGCGTGTATTCTACCTTAAACGCATAATCGAGCATTCACTCAGTCAGTCTCTGCAACCGTATAGACGTTGCATGCCTCGGGGTATTAAAATGACCTCCACGGGCTTGTGATCAGTGACAACTATGAATGACTTGTCATACAGGAAGACGTGAAACTTCCTACACGTGAAATCATTCTTTCGGCTTGCTTATACATTTCCAGGGCTCTTGTGAAATCCAGGGCCTCCATTAAGGTATGAGGTTTGCTAAGCAGTCGTTGTCTGACCTGCCTCGATTCTCCTTTCTCTATTAACCACAGCTGTATTTCCACATCACACCAATCCATCGGAAAATCGCATGGACCCACTGCTTGTTTCGGGCGAGTAGTGAAATCATCATACGACTCCTCTTTCTTTTGAGTTAACTGCAGAAACTGGTATATGTTGAAAAGGTGGTGTTTTCTTGCTTCAAAATATTCCATGAGTTTATCAGTGGTGGTTTCGAAATCCTCACCGGTGTCTTCTAGGGTGTCAAAATGTCCTGTACTTGCGGTCCTGAACAATGTAAAAATAAGGCTGTTTTCCTTTATCCTTTATGTTCATTGCTAATCTGTAAACTTTAAATCTTTCCACGTATTTTCTGAAGCGCAAACCTGCTGAAGTCGGATCCATGTCACGGTCAAATGTTCCGTAATTCAGGTTAGTATCAAAACCAGCCATTTTCCAAGAAATAGAGGAACTCCTCGTCACCAACGTATAGTGGTGAATCGAGCTCAATAAACGGTTACATTATACGCCCTTGATGCCATTAATAGTCTTCCTACTGGTCCATTCACCTCTGTCTTATATGCAAATCAAGTCCCTCTTTGCTTTGAGTTTTAACGCTCATTCCACATCTAATTATCCTACATTAAGTCCCTTGAGACCCGACGCTACAATGGAGTGGCTAGGTTATTTCCAAAGTATTGTGTTTCTTCCCTTAAAAATATAATAATAAAAAAAAAATCAGAAATTTTTGCCGCTGAAGATATGATTCTCAAAATTTAGTATGTTAAACTAGACTAAGTGCTTTATCTCTAAGAAAATCGAACTTGAAAAACCCTGGAATTCTCCGCGTTTTCAAAACAGTCGCCATTTTGTGAAAGCAAACAGTGCAAAGGAGTCTGGGAAGACCTTCATTCCTTCTAAAGAGTCAGAGTAAAAATTCGAACTTCACAAGCAACTTCTGTACTTGATGCACAATTGTGAAAAAGTATCATGAAGAGATCATTTGCCTATGCTATGCTTAGACTGCAGGTGGTCTCTTCATCAGGGATAGCAGAGCAAACAACACTCACTAGCATGCATGGAAAATGCCTCCTGCAAGGAGGGAAGAGAGATATTTTCGATCATCCAATTCCCACACTAATAAGGGACTACTCGCACTTAGTGGAGCTATTTTTCTTTCCTGAAGACAGAAAAAAGTGTGATTGAGTCCAACCCCAATCAAATAGTGTCTAACCAAGCTAATTTTAGACTTGTGACATGAAAGTTGGCAAAATTCAGTTCAATTTGTACTCACTCTCTCTCCTATCGTTGCTGTATTTAAGAGAATTTCCGTGGAATACACTTAACAAATTTCCTTGATTTCTGCTACTCAATTTACGGTAAAAACAAGTCTGATTTCAAGTGATTCGCAATGACTGATAGAAATTGTTTTTGTAGTACAACTTCAAACTTTGCACCAAATTTCACACCAGAAAATCAGTTTTGGAGAACTTTATTGCTGAAATAAATGCAACGAACATAAAGTAGTTCGAAATAAGTCTGTTCTTTAATACATCTTTCTTTGTCTAGTATCTGAGTTTAATACTCACTCGTTCGCTGGTTAGATATTTTTACGAATGGTTTGTAGACGGCACACAAGTCAATTTAATGGCAAAGTTGCCTAAACAATCCCATTTGTAAGCCAATTTACCACAGGGAAAAATAAACATGTTATTAGCCGGCTTTGAGTCAGTCCGTATAGTGAAAAACTTTGCCCTTGGGCTTGAAAATGCTGCCCTCAGCCTGCGGCCTTGGGCAGCATTTTCAAGTTCTTGGTCACAGTTTTTTACTATACAGACCTCCCAGCTGGCAAATAATGTATATATATTTCCCTGGGGCGAACTAAACTCAGTAGTGCGAGTCTAATGGATGGAACGTTAAATTTTGTGCAAGGGAGGGGGTTAGGCAATATTTTTCTAACCCTCAGGTTGTATAAGATTTCATTTATGTCAAAGAGCTTGTGCAAGAATGTATCTTAAACCATCAGAAATCACAGTCATAGTGGAAAGTACTTGCTCGATTTTTACCCGTGGCTCCAACGTTTTTTTGCAATTTTTGCTGTGCAGGTGGTTACCCAACCCATCCCCTCAAAGATATAATGGTCCTTCCCCAAGACTGCCTAGGACTCCCTTAGACTTGCATCTGATCAGTTCATGTGAAATCAAAATGCCAGCCGGGCCCAGCACAATACCAATGTTTTTTGCATTTACAACCGAAAACCATTCATAAATTCATCCTAAAACCGCACAGTACACACGGTGACTCTATAAACGATTTGATTAAAAAATCATTTGTCATGTATTGCATGCAAATCAAACAAGTACATCTCTGTCTTTAACGCGCGATGCTCAAATGGCATGAAAGATCAGATTACAATGGTCACCAAGTGCGTTTGTACAGCTTGAAGCCTTGAAATAGCTTGTGGCATTTTGCGGCACTCAATTCCAGTTAGAAGATATTGTATCTAAGGATTTTCCTTCAATGACAATACAAATACTAAAAATCTCATTAGTTTCGTTTCAATACCCAAAAGAAAGAAAGACTAACAGCATTCTCCTATGGTTAACCACACAGCGTTCTGCAGTGATGCAACTTTCCCGACCCCACAAGCTCATGTAGCTTTAATACTCATCGTTTTAAAATAAAGGCCATCTATCTATCTATCCTTTAATCGGACTGTCTTTTGATCAGACGATATAAGCTTAAGATACGCCTAAAAAAAAGCAGAGATAGTCAGAAAACCTTTGATACTGAGTTTGCAACAATCGAGTTCGCTAGACGCGGGCATGTAATAGAAAGAACTGAGACACATGTAAATAAGCTTATGTTTAATTCACACTAGCCTTATTATTATTAATACTTTATTTCATAAAAAACACGTTTCTAAAAACTCAATGCTTTTAACTTACAATAAACCCAGTAAGTCAACCTAAGTTTTTCGAATTATCCCATCAGTTGCTGTCAGCCTCAATAAATGAAGGTTTTAAAGAAATCAACAATGCAGAACAATTTCCCTCACTGCTTCAAGAAAGTGGCAAGACTTGTATAGCGTCTGTAAGTAAAGCTTCATGTCCTCTTTTCTTAATTTACACCACATTAATTTACGCCACACTACTATTAAATTACACCGCATTTGAAATATTTAACACCAAATCACATGTGATCTCATCATAGTGATCAAAACTCTCGATTAGAGTTGAAAGTTCTTTATTATTAAGAACTTGTGAATACTTGTACCAAGAATTTGCACAAAACTTATCCTACCAGTGCAGATGAATCTGTTTACTCAAATATATTTTACTTTTACTATAACCAGTGACATGTTCTACAACATTCCTCAGATTGAAAACAAGTTCATGCTTGCCGAGGCAATTGTGGCATATCATGTTTCGATTAAAAGAACACCAGTGCTGGATAACTTTGCAAAAGGTTTGGCTACACTAGATGTACTAAAAGCCCTTCAAGAAAACCCTTCACAATTTGAAGAAGTCTTCCTTGCAAATGAGACTTTAGATGGTTGTGTTGTAATGGAAATGATGAAATTTCATCTGTCGATGAAAATATTGAATGACAAACTTTATATTAAACGGAAAAAAAGCAAGGTAGTTGTACAGTGGAACCCCACTCTACGGACACCTGCTTAATACAGACGCCTGGATATAACGGACGCTTTCGTTTGTCATGACGAGAAAGCTCATCTATTTTCTCTAAAATTAATGCACTTAATACGGACACCCAGTTAACACGGACATGGTGGCATGTCCCATTGGTGTCGGAAAAGTGTGTAAATTAATTTACGTTGACTGTACATGGAAGTATTCTGTCCTTCGCTTGAATTGTAATTCCTCATTAGTACAGTCCAATATTTTAATGGTGGGCAACTTGGACCTCCAACCTCCCAAATCTCCTTGACTTGATCAAGAATTTCAACATTTTTAGGAATTTTTAAGGTATGTAGCCAAACCGTGCAGAATTGTCCAGGAAAACCATACGCAGGATCCACTACCATAAGAGAACTGGGTGGTGGCATTGTACTTTGTCCGCGTGGAGGCTGGTTAACAGTTGTAGAAGACAATGACAGAGACATACTTGACGAAGATGGTTGGCAAAGAGGTAACTGACGAGAGACTGGAGAAGGATAATGTTGATGGACTGGCGGACAGGCAGTAGGTAAAGAACTGTGGACAGCTGGTGTGCAGGCGAACGAGGAAGGAGGCTTTTGTTCACTTGAAAATGATGAAACTTGTTGGAAAAATGATGGTGTAACTTGTATGGGCGCAGAGGTGACTGAGAGAGGTTGAAGGTAAAGAGAAAACTGAGATTGCAAACAGGAGGATGAGGAAAGAGCAGGTTGACCACAGAATGAATACATTGTTGGGAATTGTCCAGATAATGTAGAGGACAAGGGTGGTAATAATGAATAGTACGATGGAGACACTGCAGGAAGCATTGGAGGAAACTGTAGAACAAGGAAAGGAATTCTGCTCAAACTGCAAAGAAACGGAGATGGGAGGCTGATGATCTATAACTGAACTTGGAGACTGCTGATGAGATGAGGAATAAGGAAGGTGATCTTGTAGTACAGATGACGTTGGAGCATTTGATAATGAGAATGACTGGATGATGTTGAAGTATCATAGAAGATAACACTGATGCAGAAGAAGATGAGGAGGACAATGTAGAAGACATTGATGGTTCCGATGTTGATGAAGGCATTGTAGTTATGGGATAAACCACATTGCGTTCATCCATCATTGTCATGAAAAGGGATGACCAGTAGCAAATTTGGCGGGCAGCATTCAGTGCTGAACTGCATGCTATTCCATCAGGAGTGTCCGGAGAAGCTTGAAATGCTAGCATCTGTGAGGACACTTCCCTCAAGGAATTGATGACTGGCAAAGCAGGGTCGTAACATGGTATATCCGGGACCCATTGATCCCTATTTTCCTGCCGTTATTTTGATCCCTGAGCCCCATTTTCCCCAAAATTTTGACCCCTGAGCCCTGATAAAAAAATTGATCCCATCCATGTTTTTACACAAAATTTTAACTGAGACAAAAATCTCCATAATACAGAATATAAAACATGCTCAAATGGGCTGATGAGAAAAAAATTAGCTTTAATTTTTAGTGCAAGTTGTAGGTTCTATCAGAGCTTTAAAGATCAATATGAGTCAACCTCTTTTTGTGCATTATTCTGTTTAAAACACTTTAAATATAATGTTTGGTGATACTAGACAAATGATAAAACCTGATTTTCTTGAACGGGAGCTTTAGTAAGATACACAATGTAAGTTATTTTTAATTTATACATTAAAAGCAGTCTACTTCCCTTTAAGTATCGTACATCTTGAAAGATCCTGTGGCAGACACTTGATTTTTTCAGATGTAACGTTCATCAAGAGTATTTACAAGGTTTATTTTCAGTGTTGCTCATACGAGCAAGGCCACCCGGAGGTCAAAAAGCCAATCACAAGAAAGAATTGGATTCAAAATTCGAATAAATACATTTTCAGTCAAACAGCAAACACAGCGAGCGCTGGTTGGTCCCCGGTTGAATTAACGTCACTGTAAGGTACTTCTGAACTAAGGTCTTCCTCTAGCTTTCCAATTCCTGTCCAGTACGAACATCTGCTTGCCCACGTCGGCCGCGTTACTGGTCTACAATATTGATGTTAATAAAGTGTAATCGTTTGTCTCACGATTGAGTCACTTAATGATGTAGATCGCGACGTTTCATCTGCCTCCTTCAAGTGTTAGAAAAAGCAAAACTTAAAGACCTTGCCTTGCTAGTCTTCGTCGAGGGGTCACACGTGAACTTATATGACTCCAAGCTCTGGTTCTGGTCGGTCGATTATTAGCTGCTGAGATTGGTGCATTTCTTACTCCGTTGTTTGCATGAGTTTTTTCCTCAATGGTCTGCTGTCGTACGGATCTCCTATTGCTGTGTTTCTTGATTAAGGGCAACTAAGCTACTGGACTTTCTATTCTGCTATCCCTATTGATGTTGTTAGAGTGTAATCTTATGTTAATTTCCTCTTTCACTCTGTGTGTGTTACAGTGAGGATCACGATCACCAATAGCAAGAAAAATTAACTGATGCAAGCCAAAGGTTGTACAGCTTTTCTGTGTCAAGCCCATTAATGGATTTTCCTGGCTTAATAACCATTGAGGATTGTCAGGGGACATATCTGGTTGTAGGTTTTCCAGACCTACTCCTTCCAGCTTAGTTCAAATCTAATTGAGTCTGAAAAGTTGTCCGCCTAAGCTTGCTCTCCTTCCTCTCCGTTACCACCTCAGTGACGCAGATGAATCATCTGATTCAACTGACCCCTGGAGCAATGCATGCAACTAGGCGTTGCTCTTCAAGGCAGCTCAAACAGAAGTTGTTTCCATCTTTTATTATTTAAACTTTCCTGATGATACACTTAGATGAATCGTCACGGTGCCCAGTCTGGTATACAAGGGATCTTCTTCTGACTTCAGGTTCCAGCCATCTCAAACCCATGTGATCTTCCAGGAATGCGTCACCGTTATGGTGGAGATCTTTTAAAAGAAATGCAAGGAGGAGAGGAATGATATACCTCTTGTAATTGTACTTGAGACCAACTACGTCGCCTTTTGAATAGATAATCTTATATTCTTCGGCTGCGTCTTGAACTGTAGTTTGTCCTTCACTCCCTTGAACCTCTTTCAACAAATTGACTTCTCCATGTGACGACGCATTCCTTCTGAACATACTCAGAGCAAGTGGAAGTGTACCAGCTCTTTCTTTGGTCTTCCCTCTCGTTCGTTACTGTCATACACCCCATCCGAATTCTTTCGCAAAGCTCTGCAATGCCTTCCTTTGTCGCTCCTTTCCCTCCGCGCTCATTTCCTCGTCCATATCTTCCTTAAGGTTTACTCTTGCTGTGCGACTTTCCAAGCCATTCCGGTGCCTTTGAACCCAGCTTTCTCTGTGTGAGGATTGGTAGAGCCTCTCTATTGATTGTAAAAGGCAGCTGGGCCACCGCGATGCGTGGTCGTTCAGAGCGGGTGTTCTCACTCCACTAAAAAATTCCATAGCTCCAAATCTAAGGTGGTGTTACCTTTCGGGGCCAACCATTACATAAGCTGAGGCCGAATAGCCCAAAGGGCCGAAAAAGTCTGTAAATTTTATGCAAAACAAAACAGCAACTGCACGAATGAAAACTGAAAAAATATTTCATGAAAAAAATAACCCATCCTCGGTTAAAAAATCAAATAGTGGGCCCCTTACTGGTGGCCCTTCATGCTGAGTGCTATAATATATAAATTCCTGCAGACTCCGCTACTTGTACCTAGTATTCAACATTCCTTTCACCAATTCAACCGTTTATTTTATATAAAAAAAACTAAAGAAAATAAACTATAGAGGCCTTGTTACTTTTATTTCACCGAGGTAAGTCTTGGTGTTCCACTTATTTTCACTAATTCTACACTGTAATTTCAGACTATTTATCATACTAGCATTTATCAGTTATACAGAGATGGAATGTGTCCTTTACTTTCCCGGCCCGATACTAGTACTGGTAGGTGAACCGATCTCGGTTTCTCATCAGAGTTCGAGATTACCCTAAAACTCCATGCAATTAGAGCAGATTTATTAAATTGCAAGAAGCACTTATTTTGCAACAAAGAGCGCGAATTCATTGTACTTTTGTATTCTACTTTTGACGTCCATTCTAATTATTTAAGTACTTTTAAGGGTTAAGTTACTGGTCAAAAAATACGAACCTCGATTTATAGTCACCTTGTGACTTGCCTGAGGCGACGAGGCAATCTGGACCTATACAGTAAATCTTCCGCTTTCAGTGAATCGGTTTGTCTATTGTCCTGGTGGTATTGTTATGTTTGATCGGCCGAAAAACTCTACGCTTGGACCCTTGCCAGGAGTAAATCAGTCAAGGAAGTACTTACGTACCTTTCTCTGTCACAGGATTTTTTTTTGCCCTTTTTCTTCTTCCCCATTTCTCGCAAAAAAAGATATGTATAAATTGCTTTCTCTGCCCTCTGGCGTTGACAGCGCGCTGAGGAGTTGCGTTACACAAAGCGAGAAAAGTGACTTGAGATTCATGTTACGGTGCCCTCAACAATTAATAAATTAAGAATATGGTACCATGATACCAGGACTTCGTATGACAGGAACTGCCGCCAGCCGGAAGCAAGAATAGGTATTTTACCTCGGCCAGGAAACTCTATGGACACAAACTTTATTAAGCGGAAAAATATTGTGATAAGAGATTTTTAGACCGTGTAATAAATCTGATCCCTGATTCGGGCTCAAAAGCCTTGTGATCCCTGATCCCATTCTTCTGAGCCCTGAGCCCTTTCCTTTGAGCCCTGATCCCAGTCATATTTTGGGCTTTGATCCCTGAGCCCATATACCATGTTACGACCCTGGCAAAGGGCGGAATTGCGTTGGCCGGTCATTTCTGATATCTGTGTTTATACTTGTAGCTGTTTCATTTAAAATCTCGTCACACTGTTTGACCACTCTCGAAGCTGACACTGGGCCATCAATTTCCAGGATCTGTGTCACTTTAACTGCATCCCTCAGCTTGGCCAAGTACTCTACGAACTCACTATCCTGGAAAAAAAAAATTGAAAAAATTGAACCTTAATGATTTAAGGTTAAGGTAAGAGAGAAAAAGCAGCTTAAGATCCGACAGCAGACTTTGTCGAGGGAGATTGGCGAGAGGTCGTCGTCACAATGGCTATTACAATATTCTGCATTGCTTAGTTTGTGGAAGTTATACGTGGAATTGGTGGCACTTCAAACAATAGGCCATTTTACAGTTGTGGATGGAAGTGAGGCTGAGGGTGACCTTGTTTTGATACAAACCTCCCTGCCTTATTATGTAAATCAAGTTATTCTTATGCTAACTAGTATTTGTCAAGAACAATTTCCATAACAAAGCAAAGAAGGTTTGTATCAAAACAAGGTCACCCTCAGCCTCGCTTCCATCCATAACTGTAAAATGGCCCATTGATAAAAAACAAGCACGTGTCTCGGAAATTACATTTCCGTTTAATACAACCTCTAAAAATTCAGGTCCTAACCAACACCCTAAGATTCCCTCTCTGTCCTTTAGTTGAGGCCAACCCTTCATCATTCTATCAGAAATGTTTATCTCTAACAAGTTACGATACTAATTTCAAAGCTTATCTACATGTGGAACTGTGTGAACAATGAGCCTGAATGTACACCTGTAAGCGGTGTAGTCAATTTTTTTATCTCAGGTAACTTGGTCTTTTGTTTTAATTTCATTAGCATACATTACAATACCCAAAAAATACGTGAAATAAAAGATCAACTTGAACATATTCGAGGAAGGTTAAGATGAATCTACCTCTTCATTTAGATCACTCTCAGAATCTGAACGATCTTCATAGTCAGATTGTGATGAGTGATTCTAACACACCTTCCATTTAAGGCTCGAGAGGCTTTAAAAGCTTGTGACAAATTATTAGCTTATTAGCTACAGTGAATTAATAACACAGGTATTTGCTAACTATTGGTGAACTAAATTATTAAATGATTATTAAATTAATTTCATAATAAACCCTCCTGTTACATTTTTCTGGCTAGCTATCACTTTCCGGAATGGCAAAAAATTAAACAGACGTTTTTTGCCTCCTGTAGTGTACCTTTTAATTTAACCTCTACATAAGTCCTCAATATTCCTTGCTCAAACAATAGTGAAATATATGAATATGACCAACCTTTATAAAACTCTTTTAAACTAGACGTGAAAACTATTTTAATACACATCCTAATTGCCTTTTTTTATATTGTGGTTCTTCTTCAGTAAGATCTTTGGCTCACCAAATGAAAAACAGAATTTTCCAAGAGGGAAAAAAATGGGATAACATGAACCTCGCTCTCTGCTGAAAGAGATCCTTGTCACATTCAATTGAGTCAGCTCACTGCCAGGTCTTAAATTTATCATCATCATTTTAAAATCTATCAGCGGTAAAATGATACATGTTTTGTTTAACATGGAAATGCAGTGTATTATTAGCTACTCAAGCTACAATGGGTAACAAAATTAGTTGCGACACTTCAACTAAATGGGGCTTTTTGATTTTTTACCGACTTTAAAAAGGGAGAATAAAGCTTTTCCTCCCCAATCCCCTCCATACAATGTTGTGCCGCTATTCAAACTAGCTATAGAAAACATCAAACACCCCAACTTTGAATGGAAGGGAGGGGGGAGGCTTTTGAACTCTCTTGTTCTCTTAAGTTACCCTATCTTTAGTTAGTACAATGTCTTAACAATTGTGTTGCCAATTGTAGGTTATAGGCATCCTTCCACTTAAAACAACCTTAAACCAGAACACAGGTAATGCAAATGGTAGATAACAGAATAAAAAAAACAACCCTAACTAGCAGGAGGCAGCCTGTTAGCCATTTACAAGCAGGGTCAAGAGGATTTAAACTTGAGTTATGATTACCTCGATTGTATTTAAGCAGTATGCACACATACGCAACATCTGCTGAATTGTAAAGGATGGAGTCTTTTTAGGCTCATAAGGCACTCTCCCATGCCGCATATCCTTAGCAGTGGGTCTCTTTGCTCTTTTCACCAGCTGCTTCATGGTCTGAGTAACAAGCATGAAAATAATACAATCAAAATCCCGTCATTGTGAGAATTTATAAGGGCTATAAATTTGCCACAGTTTACCCAAGCATCATACTTGTAAGATGGTAAAACCCTGAGATTCTATTGCCTAGAGAAAAATCAGACCAAAGTAAGTTCCTCTAGTGGTCATTTAAGCATACACAAGAAATAAATTCACCCTGAAATTAATGTTTGAACACTCAGGCGTCATGTCATAGGTTGTTGCATGATAAATCTGGTTTGTTGTAGTCCTAAGAGGACTATTCTCAGTAAGCGACATGACAATAAAGATGACGTACACGTACATTAAATAACAACAGTCCTAATCCAGTCGATTGCCTAAAAAAATCTTAAACAATTTTAAATAGGAAATGTAAGAAATTGGACCATCAACTACTATAATCAACATAAGAGTAAATGATTGATAACAGTTCTTCAGTAATCATTCATTCACAAAAACTTCACTTTCCTAACCAGATTGGCTCATCTTTCATGGACGGGAAAACCTTGTACAAGTTATTTTAGGCGCATTTTCATGCATGCATTTCTTCATTGATTATCAAGCCACAATTTACATAGCAAAATCAGGGGTTATCATCGTGAAGCAACATATTTTGGTTATTCAATTAAATTTCTATTGAACTAAGATTTGAATTAAATTCAGTGGTTATGATGCAAATTTACGACTATGGTCTATCTATTACTGATGAACTTCCTTTTCACAATATTAAACTGTTTACATCAGATAGCTTCAATTTTGACGCTAATTTATTTTTACCAACAAAGTATTAAAAACAAGATAAATAACAATAGAATAAGGATTGTCGCTAGAAGTTTCAATTAAAATAGTTCTATAATTAAGGCAGATGCTAACTGAAACAAATGTTCACAGGTCGTAATGCTTACAGTGGGGGTGGCACTATTTAAATGTGTGATTAGTGAAAAACTGATACAGTGTTGATTAGGGCAGGGAATTTGCCCCCTTCTGTCATCCCTGCCATGGGCATTCGGCAGGTTAAGTTTTCCCCATCCCAGGAATTTGCCATCCAATGCAAAATAGTGCTACATGTAACATCCAAGGAAGGGTGCATGGGTGAAACTGGAACTGAATGATGCATTACAGGGACTGTACAGGGGGAGAGGCTGGAGGGGGGTGCTAAAGCACCCCCAGCCCCCCACATTTTAACAGTAAAAAGCAAGTAATGCTACTAAAACAATCAAAGGTAATTTTCTATTTCATGTTTTAGTGAAAACTGAATATTCACACTGCACAAAGGTTGTTAATTAACTCTTATGGTAACGTCTTAACACCGCCATAAATATTTGAAAATGGAGAATTAGGGACAGTTCTGGACATCCTGGGTCATTCAGTCCTGCCAGTATTACAAACAAGGAAGCGCATATGTCTATGGGAATATAAAAAAGGAAGGCAGGACTGCACAAGCTGTTGTTGTTGGCCATAAGAAAAGATCTGTTAAAGTCTCTGACTTGTATTTGAAAAGGGGAGAAGGTTATTGTATATGTATTTTGTAATGATTAAAATATATAGTACTTATGAAGGGTGGTGATTTTGCATGTTTTGACCACATATTCAAAGTTAAGGAGTTAACCATGAGGCAAAAGTGTGACAAGGAATTCATACTTAGATAGGCTTAACATTAAAAAAAAAGTTTGGATTAAATTCGAAAAAGGAAGGTAATTTTATAGCTTACCAGGCGAAGACATCGGATTTCCGTTTGGGATAACCCATTGAGACCCATCTTCAGCTGTGATAATGGCTTTGCTGTATTGTTCGGCGTGCCCAAACGTTCTAAACCAATAACTGAACACGGCGGCATAGCCCCTGATCACAAGAGGCTTAAGCCCACGACAACATAAGGTGCCTATCTTTTTTCCTTTTGTATCCCCCATCACGTCTGAAAAGGAATGCTTTAAGATGAATACAAACAAGTCAGGATTCAACACCAAAGATGTGTCAAAAATAAACTTAAAATGTACAGATGCGACACTGTACACTGTGGACAAAACTGGTACAAACGCACAAAAGATAAGCTCATAAGCTAAGAATACGCTTACGAAAGATGAATTCATTTCACTTTCGTGCAAATACACTAGAATCCCGATTTC
>NC_133203.1:21521447-21551447 GCF_958299795.1 Porites lutea
GATAAGGCCTTGCCAAAGGCCTGGGCAACAGTTTGTGGAAAACAAGATGTGTGCGACCGTGTAATATCAGGTTAGTATGTTTGCAATACACCGGTTTCAGATGCAATTTTAAAGAACATTTGAATGCAAAAGTTTGACGCATTTTTATCTTTCCAATACTGCAGGTATCCACAACGTGGCATTTTTCTTTAGTGCTATAGCCAGCCAAGAGAAAAAAAAAGGCAGTATCAATGAGAACACAGACGGGGAGAGTAGTTCTGAAGATGAGATTCCCAGCTCGTTTTCTCAACAGTGGCTCAAAGGCAATTTAACGAACGTAAACAAATCACTCTGCCCTGCGATTGCTTACTATGTTGACGACAGTAAACGGTGCGCCCGCCAGCCCAATTTCTGTGCATAAAGCCCTGTTGAATTCAGGACTGGAAGTCGCAGCAACACAGGTAATTAAATCATTTTCTTACTTTTTGATAACCCAAGCATTCCCTTAGCCATGAACAAAGTATTCAGCATCTCTTGATTCATTTATTTTTTTGCTAACATTTAAGATTTTTTCTCTTCTCGGTTGCTTTGAAAGAAAACCTAACAACAACGACTGTACTTTTTCCTTGTGACACTGCCATTATCAACTTGAATTTTTTGTTTCGGAATGATTTTTGTCGTAACAGAAGTAATTCTACTGTAATTTGAACTCAGTTTTCAATTGTTTCCGGTTTTTTTTTCTAATTGAAAAAGTTGTCCCACAGACAAGTCATGTCAAAGGTTTACATGTGCAAACTGAATTTCTACCTGTCCCGGACAATCAGACATAGGTTTTGGTGCACCCCGAATTAGTTGTTAATAATAGTAATGATGATAATAATGACAATAATAAACGATACAAGCGGTCAGTCAGTGAAGAAAGAGGAAACGTAGAACCGTGTTAGGTAAAATGCTTCAATTTGATATCCTTTAGGTGCAGTTTCAAGAGGGAAAAGAATCCCCAGCCACAGAAGAACTTTACAGTGTTGAAAGATCACAAAAATCCATTTATGCAAGACCTCGTTAGCTCGTCCTTCAAACACTGTAACCAAGACGAAGCAAGAAAGGTGATCGGCAATGATGGCTTATGCACCCAGGAGTTGGACGAGTGTGGAACTGAAAATGTGGTGAGAGTGACCCTGGTTAACCCGAAATTTCACACTTCCTTACTGAGTGCAGTCGAACTTCTGACCGCAGCTAAGCTACAATTAGACAAATTTGGCTTTGAGTCCAGCACGACAACGTCCCAAGCTTCCACCAGTCAGCTATCCATGACGTGCGATGAGGATAAGATGCTGTCGGCGGATAAACTTGCATCCTCGTTAACGATATAGCGATCGCCATGAGAAAACTGGGCTATGCAAGCTACCGGGGCAAAGTCTATAAGAAGAATGACCAAGCCAGATACACGTATTTGTGTAAATGCGAGGCAAGAGCTTTCGTCAACACCCTCGCCACCAACGAGTTCTTCAAGTCAAGACTTCTTTGCGAAATGAAGAGAGTGATCGACCTGTTATCCGATCCATTCTGCAAACTTTTTTCGCTGTTAATAATCAACTACGACCTCATTGAGGTAAAAGACGACCGCTGTTGGTCCATCAGCCGACGGGACTTTGTTGAAGATGCCATTGAGGAGCAACAGGTGGGAAAGATCTCACCGAGAGCATTCTGTTCCTTCGACTCTGCAAGAGATCCTGATCCAAAGTACTTTCGGGAAGTCTTAGAGAACAGCCTAAGCCCGCAGGAGGTGGCGAAGTTCTGTGACGATTTCCTAAAGCTGCTTCTCTACAATAAAAAAGAGCACAAAGACAAGGTACCGTGTTTGGTAGGCGATGCCAACAGTGGAAAGACGGGTTTGTTCATGCCCATTCTAGGCCTCATCCATCACAGCAACGTGGCCACGATGACAAAGCAGAAAGTGTTTAATAAATCAATGATAACGCTGCGTGAAGAAGAGAAGGCAGAGATTCGGTCAATGTCACTGCCGGTGCTTTTGGCCAAAAAGATATCAGCGGTTGACACGTCAGGCGACGAAAATCCAAAGGAGGAGAGCGATGGCGATTCAGTTTCGTCTTCATGCTCACAGGCAGATCGTATGGCGCATTTACGAGATCTCCTTGAGAAGACACAGCCGGGTTCCCTGCGCCACAGACAGCTCACGCAGATGCTGAGGACGGAGAAGCACAAAAAACGGGAAGAAGAAAGGTCACGAGGGGAGCGACGCAGAAAGAGGGCGGACTTCCTTCGCTCCAGGGGCGTATCAAACGCAAACTTGAGCCTGTTACCTGACGACCTCGACGATCCCACTCCCAGTCCAATTACAAGGGATCTGGAGCGGTATGACCAAGCACGGGTAGCAGCCGAAGAACAGGCTTGTCGAGAGGCTGCCAGAGAAGCGTTTCAGGGAACGTGGTTGAGATCCACCGAGAAGGATTTAAAGCGATGCTGTGAACGGTACCAGGCTAGTGACGACTTGTCGGAGCGTTCCATGTTGAAGGCCTACATAAAGCAATTGACAGGCAAACTCAGGGACCATCACGTTTCTCTAGGAACGTTTCGAACTGCCGAGGCTGTGGCGGAACAGAGGAGGGTGTGCACGCTTCTCGGGCTTCTGGACCAGCGCCAACAGTACCTGGTCATGAGTGTAGCGGAGAGACTGCCACTTGCCAATCAGGACGGTGACGGTGTTGATGCCGAAGAACAACAAGAAGAAGAAGACCTGAGTATCTTGGTGACACCTGTTCCAAGCTCAAGCACTAGACAGCCGCATCCAAGTGCGCATTCAGACTGAACCACAACCACAGAAGCCAGTGAGCACAAGCGTTCCTCCTCAAGCCAGCGAGTTACGAAAAATCATTGCCAAAGCAACAAAATAAACATGTATTTCTCAAGTCAACAGTAATTTATTTCTTCTTACAACAACAATAAAATGTTGCTTGTCATGTACTGAACCATATTGCTGATTGCCTTTGTCGTTATTTGTATTTCAAGGATATCTTTTTATTCTGGGGTTAATGTTAAGTTCTAGGATAACTTAGAAAGTGATCCGAATCTTCGCGCTGCACGGCTCAGCAGAGAGTTGGCTGTCCTTCCCTCTTGAAAACGAAATTCGGGATCTCTGAGAATCGCTTTCCATTGACCGTAGCTGTGTCGCTCAATGCCTGCTTTTAGATAATTGTCTTCTTCAAGGGTGAACATCAAACTCTTTTTTCTTGCCGGGAAATCTGTCACTATAAACGCATTTTCTCGCTTTAGTCTCGGGACACCTGAAAGACGCTTGGGTGGTGTTTCTGTGATCGTTTCTCCCTCGCCGCTGGAGGAAGTATCGGTTTTGCTACCATTTTGATCTTCAGAATTGAAAGCCTCGAGCACACGTCTATTTCTAGCTCTGATCCCTTTTTCCCGTGCAATCGTTCCAAATATTCATGTGCTTTGCTCGCCACCTCACGCGATCGCTGCTTCTGATAGTGAACCCTTGCTACAACAGAGCTATGTTTCTGGTCCTTGGAAATTGTGCTCTGTGCGCTGCTGCTCAGCTGCCTGTAACTCGCGGTCTCCACAATCTGTCGATAGCGAGTCGGGTGAACGTATTTGCCCGTTGCATCGAAGACCAGTTTACTCATTAGCTCTCCCAGCTTGTTGTGCTACCCTCCATTTCTTGTCACCAATACAAAGTCGCAGGTCGGTATGAGTAGGGGGCGAATTTGGTTGATGTAGCCATCCAACACTTGCATGCTCGTCTCAGTCAGGTAAAGAGAATCGAAAACAAATTTTCCAGCCGTTTTGAACATTTTCTGGTCTATAAATCCACCGTTAGTCTTGGCTTTGTTCACCATCTCCACCGTTAAGTACTGATATGTCATGGGGCGCGAACCCTTGACCTTGATAAATAAATAGACGGCCAAAAGTTTGGTAGCAAAAGATAAATCTATTGGCAAAACAGCACCTGGTTTCTCCTTGCATGATTGCAGTACGCTCTTGTAGTGCGGTAAGTAGCGCCCCACGACTTCCAACAGTTCCTCTAGTGTGGCCCAGTGCCCCTTGGCTTCTAAGGCATCGATGTCGAGTTCGCTGGTCTTGCAAGCGTATCATTTTCGAAAGGGTTTTGCGCACCTTTTTTTAAGTAAATTTCTGTTGAGGCCAGCCCTTTCAACACTGATTCGGATGCTCCGTTCACTTTTCGATAATCCACCAATTCTGCAATGGCATCCAAATAGCCTATGATTCCAATCATCCTGCATCGTATCAACAAACTTGAAAAGCAGATTCAGTGAACAGAAACTAAAGTCCACAATGTCAAATGTGAGCTCCTCTTTGTCTTCGCAACAAAACTTGAGAAACTTTAAGCACTTGCTTACGATCTGTCGTGCTTGCTGATCGCTTTTGCAGCCCCCACCACTGCCAGTTAGCCACGGAAAAAAGTTCTTGGCAATGTTGTTTGTAGGATCAAAAGAAGCAATTGCCCTGCTTTTACGCGGTATAATCTTCTGATCACTGGCTTCACAATTGTTGGTTTCATCGACATTTAGCGCATCGATTTGAGCAGTGTCTGGCTTCTAGTCGAAGTAATAGTACCAACTGTGTTTGTTCTTTACGTGTTTTCTACAGCCTCTTTGCGTAGTGAATCCATCGTGCTCACAAATTTGCACTGGGCAGTGAAAAAGACCATCACAGTCATCCTCTTCTAAGTGAAGTCTCTTTGGTTTAGGCGATGCATTTGCTAACTTTGACCAGTTGACATCCTTTCCTCGTTTGTTCATCTTAAGCATTAGCTTGAAATTGATATCTTTCTAAAGTATGCATGCACTTATACTAGCAAAAGGGTCCCCAAGAGATCATCCTATTCGCCAATGAGATATTTGTTAGCCCATCTCTGCCCACACTTGGTCATTCTTGCCCCTTGTCCCATTGTTTTCTTGTCTGTATTTGGTACACAATTAATCAAAAGGAACAAAGACACGATCCTGAACTTGCGTGGGCAAGCCCAAACGAGATTAAGCATGCAGCGGGCAAGTCTCTTACTTAACTTGATTGTTGACGGAAACATGTTTTGATAAATTTGTACAGCAGAGGTGATGGACAGTAGTTTCAGATAGCCTACGACAAATAGGAACTATTGGTCCCTATTCTTTTTTACACTTTGCGCAAAATGGAACGCTAGTTCCTTTGTCAAACATTCGGAACCTGTTCCCATTTATAAGCGGAACATAACACCCATCTTGAGGAACAAAAACCACCTCGGTTAGGAACAATTTCGTTCCTGTTGGGCATGAATAGGAACAATTTGAACCGAAAGAAAACAAGGCGTTCCGAACAGCAGTGGATATGCCAGTAAATAGGAACAATTTGTTCCTTACTGTGTAGAGTGAGAAATTAGATTGGGAACATTTGTTCCCCAATCACTTCGAAAGGAACATGAAGAGAAATCGGAACTGTTGTTCCTGAAAGGATAAAAGAGCAACCAGTTGTTCCTTTTGACTAAAACGAAAAGGAACTTTGTGTTCCAATTTGCTGCTAACGGACCAGATTGTTCCGAAATTTGCCGACCTTTGTTCCTATTGTGCAAATAAAGTTCCTTTATTGTGCGTTCCTAGGTTGTTCCTAAAGCCATTAAAGGAACAAAAAGCAAAAAGGCGCGGAACACTACGTTTTTGAAAAAGAGATGTTTCCTCGTGTCACGTCACTTAAAATCAAACTTTGAAAGTTTCCTCATGTAAAAAACGGCCTGACAATACTGAGGACAAATATGCAATTGAAAACTACAGTGTTTTAACCTGAAATATAGCTATCATTACTTTTGGGGAATGTATATGATCATTTCCCAAAAATTCAGTTCCCTTTTTTTGAAACCTTAAAATAATACTAAGTGCTGCGAAGATCTTTCTAAAACTATATCTCTTAGTAGTTTTATGCAGGAAAAAGCTAAAAAGCACATTCTCAGATCTTTTGCTAAAAACTGCAAATAAATCTGGATGTTTTTCCGTGAAAGCGTTCCTTGTGAAAGGAACGGCAATTGAAAGGAACACTTGTTCCTATACTGTATGAAGAGATGTTAGCCTTAAATTTATATCAGCAAACAAGGGTTTACCCAGGGCGATCTTACTTCATGATACTCCTCATATCGTTCAATGAGAATTTTGAGGGCTAAATCAAAACAAACACATACATCACTCTTCTATTGCTAAAACATATTGGGCAAAATAGAGAAAAAAATCAACTAAATCTGCGAAATCCAGAAAATCCTTCCACTGGAATAATGTGATAATTGACATTGAAGGATACCAGAGTTGTATTCCATAAGAGTGGACAATACGGATTCCTTGGACTTAACAGAAATAAGAATTTTAATGAGGGTATCAAAGAAGAAACTCTACTTTTGGGCTGGATACAACGGATTTCACGGAAAAGACGGATAAGTTACATAGTAACAATCATAATAAAAAAAAATAAAAATAATGATAACATAATGATAATAATAATAATTATTATTATATTAAAATAATAAAATCATAATAACTATTATTATTATTTTTTATTTTTTTTATTTTCATTTTTTTCCGTAAAATCCACCTCTTCTCACGAAAGTCTTTAGCAAAGTCTTATTTAGTATTGAGTTCTCCGTTAATTCCGTAGAAACCATTATTTCCTTCCTCTACACAATCTTTGAATAGGGTAAAACTGGCAGTTCATGTGGATTTCATTAGCTGGAATGCATCACAAAGAAGGTTTTTCTGTCATAGGATTTTGCAGATTTCATGGATTTCACGGAAACAGAATCATGTCGCTAATTTAGGTCAAATAGTCTTCAGTAATAGTTGTCAAGTATCACATTTTTGGATTACATAATAACTGTGTGTGACTAAGGTTGGGCGATGGATAAGGGTGTCAGAATTTGTCTACTGGGAAACTTTCATTGTATAATTAATATTATTCACAGTGAAGTGACATGCTTACTCCTATAAAAGCATGTTACGTTGTTGATGATACATCAGTCTTCGCTTCACGATGAGCAAGCGAAGAGCAAATTTTCCTTGTCACCAACTGAACAGTCAGAAAATTAAAGGAGCTTCTTTGTGCTATTTAAGTCCAATAGTTGTGGACAAATGTAGTGTAGTGAGTTGTAAGTGTACATGCAATATCGATGAAGGCCTACAGAAAGGATGGAACGAGGTTTGCAGGACGCGAGACGCTTGTGACAAGGCGTTGCAAGGTTTGTATTCAAAATGAATTGAAATGTCAATTATGAATCGATTGGTTGAATAAGGAAACCTGATTTCGATATCATTTTTTGCAGGAGTACAAAGTGTGGCCTTTTTGTTTAGTGCTATAGGCACACAAGGGGCCAAAGAAAACGCCGAAGAAAAATTAAAAAAACCTAGAGGATAACGGAGAGGAAAGCAATAGCGAGCATTACACAACTCAACTGTCAAGTTCTTCAAGCCAAAGCTGGATTTCTAGCCACCCTGCTTTGGTGAACAAAAAGCTTCTTCCCCCCATAAATTATTGGATTGCACTGAATACACCAAATGGAGCCCAAGCAAATCCCATTACTATTCACCGCACCTTACTTGAATGTGGCGTTCATGCAATCGCAAACACGGTACGTTTTGCCTTTGTGCATCATAAATTAATTGTTTTTACAAACGCGCGGATCTTTTAAAAACGAGAACAACAACTTTAGGTTATTTGAAAATCAGTGTTTTTATAGCATTTGTCCTAGAGTTTTGTTGTACAAACATTTAAGGTAAAACAACATTTGATAAGCGTTTGTAAGGGTTTCTGTTTTCCTCAGAAGTTAGTGATTATAAGTGTTTTACAGGGAATACTTCTAGGATTGTTCATTTGTAGGATTTTATTTAAGTATAACTGTATCCCTGCTGCAAGCAAAATATGTCTAGCCCCTGCCTAGTCTAAACCATTACTAACAGTCTGCAGAATAGTTAACATACTGTCTTTTTACGGTTAGTCTTTGCAGTATATATCAAAGTAAATTTTTCACAAGATTCTGAATGAAATTATTTTCTCATGCTTGGCTCCTCATCATGTTAAAGTATTTTCTTGTAGCAAAATAAAGCGTTGTATAGCCTTAACTTTGTTTTTGTTATTTCACTCAAGCAAACTTTCTATTTCTTTTTTTTCAAAATAAGGTTCCCTGTCGACAAGGTAAAGAATCTCTTGCGATGAAGGAGCTATTCAAAGTATTAAAGGATCACAACAACAAGTTTATGCAGGACTTAGTAACATCTTCCTACCAGCGGTGTTTTCTGACTGTGGCAGAGGGGTTTTTAAGCGATTCTGAATCAATGGATGTGGAGGAATGTGGAACAGAAAACGGAGTCAGCGTTCGTGTCATCCAATCCTCGTTTAAGTCTATTGTTTCTGAAGCAATAGATAAAATGATGGGAGCGAAGTTAGTGATTGATCGTTATGGCTTGGATGGTAACAGCCAAGAATCCCAAGAAGAAAGAACAAGTGACAGCATCGAAGCGCGACTAGGTGACAAGCTTACAGTCCTCATAAATGAGGAGGCTGGAATACGCCCTTTACAGGGGCACTGTTTATAAAAAGTGTGAAGGTGCCACTTACACCTACTCCTACAAGTGCGATGTGAAGGCGTTTGTGAACATTCTAGCTGCAAATGAGTCATTTAAGGCAAGACTGCTGAGGGACCTGAAAAAGTTATCGATATACTGGCTGACCCTGATTGTGAAGTAATTCCCCCCATTGTTGTCGACTACAACCTCGTAGAGGTAAACGAAGGGAAATGTTAGTCTGTCTCGGAAAGACGGTTCTTGAACAACGCAATTCCAGCAGAGAAAATGGGCCTTATGACTCCCAGGGCTTTCTCTCGTTATGATCCTTCCAAAGTCCCGCAGCCTAAATACTTCCAAGACCTTTTGGAAAACAGCCTGACAGAAAACGAGATTGGTTTGTTTTGCGAAGATTTCTTGAGACTTCTGAATTTCAACCAAATGAAGCACAGAGAGTGCCATGCCTTGTCGGTGAGCCGGATAGCAGAAAGATAAGCCTGTTTTACCCAATACTGGGGCTGATTCACCACAGCAACGTAGCAACTTTAACCAAGCAAAAAGTGTTCAACAAGGCAATGATTGGCAAGAACACTGAGGTGATATTCATTGACAAGGCCACTCCATCGACCCTCGATGTGGACGACGGAAGATACTCACTTGAGGAGGGTACACAACCTGCGATGTCAAGTACAAAACAGCCAAGTCATTTTTCAGTCGATGTCCCATGTTCATGACTGCACAGCAAAAACTTCAATTCGAGGAGGAAGATCAGCCGGCTATGGACTGAAGGCTAAGGTATTACTTCTTCAAAAGCCTGTCAAGTCCGAAAAAGAAGGCTGCCCAGTGGCTGCGCAAGCATCCTATGGAATGTGTTTTGTGGGCTGCATCGAAAGGGAGGGTAGATACAGATGAAGAAGAACGTTCTGATGACGACGACGAAGACACGGAGCGAAACACACCAAACGATGAAGGCGCACTGCTGGAGACTGAGAAAGAGGTTTTAACAAATGTGGAGTTGACCGACCTCTTAGCTGATTTACGCGCAAATCCCCGAGACAAAGAGGACACTGCAGGAGACGATAACAAGGACCAAATCATGGATGCCGATGATGATGATGAAACCACACACGCATTAAAGAACTTGCTTGCACAAACTTTACCAGGGTCTTCGGATAACCGTCACCTCAGCCTCTTACTGGAAAAGGGTTTACAGGAAAACGAAGAGAGGATGTGGCTGGAGATACAACGGCATGAGAGACATCAACAGCGTCTCCAAAGAAAATGTACGTTTGCTACCCCACGATCCAAATGAGCCCCTTCCCACACCGATAAGAAATGATCTGCCCATTCACGAACGGATGACAGCCAGGGCAGGGCGAAAAGAGAAGAAGAGGGTAAGGGAAGCATTCAAGTCACTATGGTTGAGGAATACAGAGAGGGAGTTAAACGAATGCATGGTCATCCTGGAATCAAGTATTGCGCCTGACATGAGAGACTCAATGGATGCCCTGTGTGAAATCTTAGAAGAAAAGCTCAAGGACCACCACAACAACTTAGGAACTCTTGGATGCTGGGAAGCCCTTGTGGGGAGGAAAAAGGTATGCGTGGAGTTCGGATTGTTGAGAAAGGAAGACTAACACATGGTGAAAACCCTCTTCGAAGCACTGCCAGTCCCGAGCTCGAGCCAGAGAGAAGAAATGGAAGAGGTATTAGAGGAAGAAAAACCAAGAACACCGAATTACGTGCCCCAAGACAACCTGGAACAATATAGCACGCAGTTGCTGTGCACCTTCAGCTACGTTACTGGATCTGACGATGACAGGGACAATGACAAAGCAACATTTTTCATGACTCCTGTCCCTAGCAGAGCAATGTCAGTCCGAACCATAACTGCTGAAGCCAGTAAGCGCAAGCGTTCCTCCTCAAGCCAGCGAGTTACGAAAAAGCATTGCCAAAGCAGTAAAATAAACATGTATTTCTCAAGTCAACGGTAATTTATTTCTTCTTACAACAACAATAAAATGTTGCTTGTCATGTACTGAACCATATCGCTGATTGCCTTTATCGTTTTTATATTTCAAGGATATCTTTTTATTCTGGGGTAAATGTAAAGTTCTAGGATAACTTAGAAAGCGATCAGAATCTTCGCACTGCACGGCTCAGCAGTGAGTTGGCTGTCCTTCCCTCTTGAAAATGAAATTCGGTATCCCTGAGAATTGCTTTCCATTGACTGTAGCCGTGTTGCTCAATGCCTGCTTTTAGATAATTGTCTTTTTCAGGGGTGAACATCAAACTCTTTTTTCTCGCCGGGAAATCTGTCACTATAAACGCATTTTCTCGCTTTAGTCTCGGGACACCTGAAAGACGCTTGGGTGGTGTTTCTGTGATCTTTTCTTCCTCGACGTTAGAGGAAGTATCGGTTTTGCTACCATTTTGATCTTCAGATGACGCAGAATTGCCTGAAAGCCTCGAGTGCACGTCTATTTCTAGCTCTGATCCCTTTTTCCCGTGCAATTGTTCCAAATATTCATATGCTATGCTCGCCACCTCACGCGATCACTTCTTCTGATAGTGAACCCTTGTAACAACAGAGCTATGTTTCTGGTCCTTGGAGATTGTGCTCTGTGCGCTGCTGCTCAGCTGCCTGCAACTTGCGGTCTCCACAATCTGTCGATAGCGAGTCGGGTGAACGTATTTGCCCGTTGCATCGACGACCAGTTTACTTATTAGCTCTCCCTGCTTATTGTGCTGCTCTCCATTTCTTGTCACCAATACAAAGTCGCAGGTCGGTCTTAGTAGGGGGCAAATGTGGTTGATGTAGCCATCCAACACTTGCATGCTTGTCTCAGTCAGGTAAAGAGAATCGAAGCCAAATTTTCCAGCCGTTTTGAACATTTTCTGGTCTATAAATCCATCGTTAGTCTTGGCTTTGTTCATCATTTCCATTGTTAAGTACTGATATGTCATGGGGTGTAAGTTCTTGGCCTTGATAAATAAATAGACGGCCAAAAATTTGGTAGCAAAAGATGAATCTATTGGCAAAACAGCACCCGGTTTCTCCTTGCATGATTTCAGCACGCTCTCGTAGTGCGGTAAGTAGCGCCCCACTACTTCCAACAGTTCTTCTAGTGTGGCCCAGTGCCCCTTCGCTTCTAAGGCATCGATGTCCAGCTCGCTGGTCCACTGCAAGCATCATTTTGGAAACGGTTTTGTGCACCTTTTTCAAGTAAATTTCTGTAGAAGCCAGTCCTCTCAACACTGATTCCGATGCTAATCATAAATATATGAAGAAGTCGTTCTTAATTTCCAGGGAGACTCCCGTAGAAAGGGGATACTTGTGGGATTTTCTTTAAAGGAATGACACAATCTGTGGGCCCAATAAAATTATTTCTGCATTGTTACTTGCAAGGGCTGGGAAAGACAATTTCTTTCATGGTCAGACCAGGTTAAATTACTGTTAACAGTAAATTAAAGTGGTCTGAACACATTTCCTCTATCTCAAGTACGACAAGTCAATCCTTGGGGTTGATCGACAGAAATCTTTTGGAACTGCCCCAGGAAAGTACCTATACCACCATAGTCTGACCCAAACTGGAGTACGCAAGTGCCTCGTGGGACCTACACTACAAAAAAGACATTTCAACCTTGGAGAGAGTTCAAGGAAAAGCTGCTTGTTTTTGCCTTCAAAACTTCAACAAAACAGCAAGTGTGACAGACATGTTAGTATCCGATCTGAAATGGGACACATTAGAAAGAAGAAGAAAGAGAAACGGATTAAATGACTCTAATGTACAAAAAACAAACTTAGTCATAACCTAGTAGACATAAACACAGAAGAACACTTAATACCAAACAGTGAAGGGCTACGGGTCTACGGGTCTAATTGTTACATATACATGAGCAGAGGTGAAGCCGAATGGGCTATTGATCCATGGCCCTTACGGGTGAAGGGTCTAATTGTTTAAGTATCACCCAACTAGTCGGAAAGAATAGGCAATATTTACAAAGTTAGCAAAGGCAAGTTGAAGAAATATTTATTTGGGAATAAAACAAAAGAAAAGGTTTATGCTCGATTGCACCAAAATTGCATGAAGTTACATAACTGTCACGATTTTGAAAGCATAGCTTGTGAAAATTCATTCATTCATTCAGATGTGAAGTTGGCGAAAATCCAACCAAAACTGTTCGTAACAAAACATCTCCAAAAAGGAAAAGTGACCCACAATACTGTTACAAACTGCAAGGAAAGCTCAAGTGAACTAGATCAAGTTGGCGATTGATAATTGGGCCACGTTTTCAACAGTTTGTTGAATTTAGTTCATCGTTCATCGCATGTAAATGTTGTTTGCGATGAAAACAGAGCAGCCATGAAAGCTGAAAGACTGTGGCATTCCACAAAACGCGGAGAGGTGGCCAATGTTTTGGCCAATGTTTTTTCAAAACCGGCAAATTTCGCTACTCGATGGCTATTAGTAATAGTCCTCTAGTAGCACAGCCAATTAAAATGCAGGATTTGCATTAGTCCACTAGTTGGGTGATACTAATTTATTTAAGCTTATATTTACAGTTGATGTGATATCGTACAAGATTTTGTCAACTTAATAAATGTAGAGGATGTAGACATACATGATTCTTCCATCATTCTTAGCTCTGTCTTATGATTTGAGAAAGTAACGGGTAACACAAAATATACTGTTTGTTTACATGTCAAAATACAGTCGAGGCAAGTAAATACGGACACAGAGGGGATCATAGAAAGTGTCCTTATTAATGAGGTGTCCGTATTAAGCGGGTTGAATTTAGAGAGAATGTAAGGGCTTTTCCCCCGGGACAATTAAGCAAGCTATCTGCAATAATGAGGCGTCCATATTAAGCAGGTGTCGGTAAAGTGGGGTTCGACTGTGATAAAAGGTGAAGAAGACAGTAAAACATAACAAACCATATTTACTGGGGGATGTAGGTGAAGGGACCCTGGCAGACTGCAGTGCATGATGATCTGGCGAGAGGTCGGTAGAGAGTTGAGCCATGGATGCTGTTGGAAGATCTACACTGACTTGAGGATTTGGAATGCTGCTTGTGCTCTGATTGGAGACATTTGAGGCACAACTGGTATACAACTGGGAGTCAGAGGCTGCCGAAAAACTGTTGGGAGTAGGCTGTGCCAGGGATGCTGGAAACACTGACTGACACCCTCTGTTCAGGGACAGAACAGCTCTCAAAAGATGATGGATCGGGATCACATGACTTGACATCTGAACACCACGTATAAAAATTAAAAAAGGAAACATTATTATTATTATTATCGTTATTATTATTATTATTATTATTGTAAAGCAAACAATATTATAGACTCAAGTCACTTGTTTTTTTGGGAAGACTTTGATGATGGCAGAAACGAGTTGAATTTAGAGAAATTTAGATTCCTTCCACGCTGCTAGTTGTCAGCAAGGCAATGAGGTTTTTACTTTTGTGGGGCTAAACAGTGTAATGACCAGCCAAAGGACCTTCAAAACATTAAAGACATCAAGGTTTTTAAAAAGAGATAATTTTAATTGTATACTTAACAAATAGATTGCGTGACTAAAAATTTTTATTTCTAATTTATTGTTCAATAGTATATTTAATGAATACTTCTAGTTTAGCTTCTTAACTTTTAATTTTATTTCTGTAAATTTTAGCTGTAATTAGTTAATTGTGTCTGAAAAGCCCTGTTAAAGGAGACTCAATAAAACGCTTGTATGTATGTATGTTCCATTATGTATATAATGTGCCCTACCAGTTGTTACCATACTAGCTTTATGGCAACTCCTGAACTTAATGGGCACAGGATGTACAGTTACACATTGTTGGATTGCAATTTTGGAGTCACAAGAGTGCTCAAACTGCAAGCAATGAGCGAAGCAATATACCCGTATACAGCTATTTCAAGAAAGGTTGTCGGAAAAAAACGTGCACGCGACAATCCCAAAAGGTAATATGGGATAAGATCAATACACTGTTCCAAATGACTGCGGCTGTCGAACCTACTTTTGTTGCTTTCGTTTAGCACTCGCAAACATATGTCCATGGCCTCCAGTACCATTCTTTCAAATTTCTTTGAAGAACAGTGCACTCCAAACCACCCACAATACCTTTTGGGATTGTTGCGTGCACTTTTTCCGACAACCTTTCTCGAAATAGCTGTATAGTGAACACCTATTTCAAGCTCTGCACCCAATCCAGAGAGTGCTTAAACTGTATAAATATGTATGTATGTATTACATGGACCTGAAAAGGAGAGCCGCAAATGTCATAAACCTGAAAAAGGTGGGACACTTTCCCTCAAAATAAACATCTACACTACAAAACTGTCCCATAAAATATTGTTGTCAAAGAAGTTTTACAGATGTCATCTCAAGTAACAAATAATAGAAACCCTCCTATGTCCTTTTAAAAAAAAATCATGGACCTAAAATTTAAGAATAATATTGATTTCACCTGCCCACTTTTAAAATTTGTATAACATAGTTAAGGCACTAAGTGTCAATGATGGTGGACCTGCTGAAAAATAATGTAGCCATTAACTGTAACTATCAGACAAACTGTAATAATTTATTACCCTCCATAAACTTGCGAAACAGTTTTAGGGCCATCTCCCCGTGTTGTGGTGACTTCTTGTCCTTTTTGCTACCAATAAAGGCAACTCCAGGTCCTTGTGTTCCATAAAATGTAACCGTATCCCCACTCCCATGTTTATGATAAATCATTATCACAACTTCACAGTTATGGTTTGCATGAAGGGTATCAACCTATGAAGTGCAAGTGAGAAGTTTTCACACAGAAAACATAACCATAAATATTTATTGTTACCTAAGCAAGATAATGTTGTCATTACCTTAGTAATTATGTGGTAGCATGATAAATTATTCGAATAAATAAATTTACTAATGATAGTTGGCTATGAACACCAGGGTTTTTATATGCCACTAACATGCATAAGTGTTAACAATGCCAAAATCTTCATCACAAAAAAAGAACATACCAAGAGAACAATTTTAAACCTTCACCCCAAAACTCCAAGCGTTGTTACTTTCAAATCCAGAATTGCATTTGCATCTAATAATTGACCTGAGTAACCTCAAGGCCAGGGACTTAAAATTAAAGAGAAGTGAATGCATGGTCAAGTTCTAGATCAGGCTCTAACTAGCTGCCAATCAACCTAACACTAAAAGGTAATTAAGACATTATGCATTAATATTTTAATAATCCCAATCTCTGTTCATAAACCCTTTTATGTATGGAATGGAATGTGATACTTGAACTTATTATATATAAAACATGCCCTTTCTCACACACCACTGGTAGCCATACCAAGCCAACCGCTGCTCGCTACACCCAGCCAGTGGAAAATTACTCTTATTAGTAGTTTTGGTTTTGCCTGTTTGGTCTTTAATGGTTATGATGATGATTCTGCGTCAAAACCTGTGATAGCACATAGTTAGTAGAGGGGACTGGTTATGAAAGTCGGCAAGCTTCAAAGAGCGATCTCTTTGTTATGATTTTTGCATTGTCACGTGATCGCGAAAGTGCACACAAAATCCACTGTGGCGTCCATGGATCGAGTACTCTCGTTGTTATTAGTGCGCTATTCGTTAGTTTTCTCCGGGTGTTTAAGCACTATATACTTATTATTTTGCAAGAAATATATATTTATGTTATGCCGGGGGTCAACTGTTCCGTCTTTGGCTGTGGTTCGTGTAGAAGGACTAAGGAAATGGGTATTTGGAAGCTACCTTTAGCAAAGAACAAAGCACATGGAAAATGGCGAGACGAATGGCTTGGCGAGATAAAAAAGACCAGAGAAATGGATCAGAATTTCAGGGAACAGTTAAAGAATGACAGAATTTATACTTGTGAGAGGCATTTTGCGCCTGAAGATATCAAAATATGTAAGTATACTTATTCCTTTGATTGTGTGTTTTTTATTTGTGTTTTTCGCATATTTCTTGACGGCTCTTGACCGGTGCTTTGATCTGCTGTCTGAAGTTCTTTCTGAAAGCGGACATAGTTTTTGTTTAACTATTTCGAAATGTGACAATTTTAACCTTTCTCTCATAGTTCACTAAGAGAAAATGACCAATGATTGCGCATGTGTGCGTAGCAGGCAAGACGCTTATTTCGAAGCTCTTCACTCTTGATTAGTTTTTGAGACTCAAATTTGCTGAAACCTTGACCAAAATGGTAAAAGACACAGTCCAATCATTGAAACTGGAAAATGACAAGTTAAAAGATAAGATTCAAGAAATTTGTGCTGAATTACGCAACCTACGAGACGAAGTTAAAGCTGAACGAAATGGCGGCCATGCCAGTTCATTTGAAGGCACCGATGAGGGAAACACTACGGCAACTCCGAACAGCATCCAAGAAGACTTTAAGAAATATGTTAACGACAGGATGTCTCTTATTGAAAAATCTTTGGAACGCTTGTCATCTCAAGCAGATAAAATATCATCTTCATTGGATCAAGCACTGGAATATTCGTATTCATACAACATCAAGCTTGTGGGCGTTCCTGAAGTTAAGCAACGAGAAAGCGCCGGAGATACGCTGGAACTTTGCATGAGAATCTTCAACAAAATTGGAGCTGAAATTCATCCTTATGACCTTGACATTGCCCATCGAGTGCCATCTCGTAACACGTCTGATGGTCGACCAAAACCAATTATTTGTAAATTTACTCGGCGTATCGCCCGTGAAAGTGTTATGGCAGCCCGTAGAGAAGTAAACAGGATCATTCCTGCTGATATTGGTCTCCGAGAAAGCTCATCTTTAGAACATGCTGCTATCTACGATCACCTCTCCCCACGACTGCAGAGTTTATGATCTGACGCCAAGAAAATAAAGGAAAGATTTCTCTTCTCATTTTGTTGGGCCAAGAACTCAACCATCTGGCTGCGGAAAAATGAAACCTCTCGTCTGATCGCCATTAAAAATTCAACCGACTTGTCCAGTCTCACAGCTCGCCTAGGATCTTCTGGTGATGTTACTACTCCATAAGAACATTAACAAACAATCTACTAAGGTAAATAAAACACTCCTAAGCGAGCTTCCATATTTCAATTACAGCGATCTAATTTACGCACATGGCCAATTTAATAATTCTCTTAGTTCCTCTCTTCCTACCAAAAAATATCTTGATTGTCTCCCAAGTTATTACGACCTTGATTTATTTACTCTGAATACATTTTTAGATAGAAGCTCCGACTCCAACACTTATTACTCTACTACAAGATGTAAATACTTCTCTCCACATAGTTTTTGTGATCAAAAAAGTAAGTTTGCTACTAATCCCTATCCAGATTCTAATATTTCGTTTATGCACACAAATATCCGCAGCCTAAAACGTAATTTAGAAAATTTTCAATCTCATTTATTAGACGAACTAGATTTTCATTTTAATATCATAGGCGTAACAGAAACAAGAATAAACAGCTCAACTGAGAACTTAGATTTTAATCCTTCGATTTTGCATTATAATTTTGAATACCTGCCAACGCCTCTTTCAGCTGGAGGTGTAGGCATGTATATTGATGAGCGATTTCAATATCAAACAATAGAGAGGTGTTCTAATGAAGCCTTCCAGGCACTTTTTATTGAATTACATCTTCCCAAAAGTGCAAACATAATATGTGGAGTATTGTATAGGCAGCATAATTCCCCTGAGCGTTTTCAGGAATATTTTGACTCGACAATGGAAAAGCTTAGCACCACTGGAAAAAAGATTATTCTTATGGGTGACTTTAATATAAATCTTCTCCATGTTCATACAAGTACTCACGCCCAAAATTTTATGCTATCTTTGCAAAGCCTGAACCTGACTCCAACAATCGACAAACCAACAAGAGTTCACAACAACTCTTACTCATGAATTGATAACATCTTTATTAACAGTCTAGAATATAGTATCTGTAGTGGAAACATAGTCTCGGATCTAACAGACCACTTTTCTCAATTTTGTATACTAAACTTTTCTACTAATCGAGATCTTTGTGATCAATTGAAATCTAGGCGGTTAACTCGTGACTTCTCAAACTACTCAGAAACAAAGTTCCTAAGTGAGCTATCTGAAATTGACTTAATGGGTACAATTTGTAATAAGACAGACATAAACAAATCATTCTCTACATTTCACAATAAACTGAACAAGCTCCTCAATAAGCACGCCCCATTAAAGCCAATTTCAAAACGCAGCCTAAGAAAACAACAAAAACCCTGGATAACAAAAGGCATCAGAAGATCAATTAAGATCAAGAATTCACTCTATTATTCTGGTGACAGTAAAACCTACAAAATTTATCGTAACAAAATACTGATGCTCACACGAATAAGTAAAAGGAATTTTTTCCACAACTATTTCGAAGATAACCTAAGTAACATTAAAAAGACTTGGAAAGTTATAAACAATCTTTTAGGTCGCAAACGTAAAGCTATCAAACATATCACCTCGCTTAAACGCCTGGGATCTGATCAAATTTCATACGATTCCTCTGACCTTCATGACATTATGAATGAGTATTTTTCCTCAATTGGTCATAACCTAGCTTCCAAAATGCCAAACCCGTAGAAGGAATTTATTGATTAACTTCCACAATCACGTAATGCTGATTCTTTCTTTTTCAATCCAGTAACACAAACTGAAATTGAGTCCGAAATTATGAACACGCCATTAAACAAGGCTCATGGATTGTATTCTTTCCCCACTCGCGTCTTGCGATCAGCTAGACATATTCTTAGCCACCCCCTATCTGTACTAATCAACAAGTCGGTTGAACATGGAATATATCCCACTAAATTAAAGCTTGCTAAAGTAATCCCAATCCACAAAGCCAATGACGAATCTGACCCATCCAACTACAGACCCATATCACTACTTTCAGTCTTCAACCGAATCTTCGAAAAAATGATGTACATTCGCTTGAAATCATTTCTTGAAAAGTTCAGTATTCTCTATGATTCACAGTATGGATTTCGTGAAAAGCGGTCCACTGAACATGCTATCTTGGAAATCACCAATCAGATTCAAACTAATATGAATAGAAAGCTGTACACCTGCGGTATACTTATTGATTTACAAAAAGCTTTTGACACAGTCGACCACTCAATACTTTTAAAGAAACTTGAACATTATGGTATACGCGGGATTGTGAATGACTGGTTTACTTCCTACCTTACTAGTCGCAAGCAAATAACTGAATTTGGTCCCTCAAATACATCTAAGAAAGCGACAGTATTATCTGGGGTTCCCCAAGGATCAGTCCTAGGGCCTCTGCTCTTTCTTGTTTATATAAATGATATTTGTAACAGTTGTAACCGAATGAAGTTTTACCTATTCGCAGACGATACGAATCTTTTATATTCAGATAAAAACCTAAAATCCTTGGAATCTACGGTAAACGATGAGCTCTGTAAGCTTTACGTTATTTTTCGACCAAGACAAAAAAATGTCAAATACGAAGTTAATTTAAAAATATTCAACCATCATACCAACTCTTACACATCTTTGGAACGTAAAAGTTATGTTAAATATCTAGGCGTGCTTATTGATGAGAACCTTTGGTTCATATTTACCAGAGGATCATCCTATATACCTCCAGTATCGTCGAGCAGTGCAAAATGTTACTGTGCCCAACTTAAGGAACTGGAGGGGTACAGATTGTGTGATGGAGTTTCAACTTTGGAACTTAGTGGCAAAATGTTTCATCATGTCATACCAGTAATTCATGATTCACTTGGGGAAGAAGAAGAGGAGCAGCAGTTCCCACATAAGGGATTTTGGAGAGCCAAAGGGTGTCTGCTGTTGTACCAGCAAGTTGATATCTGCAATGAATGTGATGAATTTGTAAGCTCTGTCGAAAATGCAAGGAAAGGAAAAAAAAGTCGATCAGCAAAACCTGCACATGTTAAAGCACCTGTTTCCAAAACACACCCAGAGCGCATAAAGTTAACTTTACAGGGGCAAAGACTGAGGTGTGCCGAGCTTGAACGGCAGTTGACTGACATGCAGGCAGAATTGAAAAAGTCCAATATTGAAATAGATCATGAACTTAGTGATGACTTCAGTAGAATTCTTGGTTCAGCCCAAAACATCACTTCATTTATGAGTCTATTTTGGCAGGAGCAAAAAAAGCTGTTCTCAAAAAGCAGCACAGGAGTACGTTTTCATCCCATGATAATTCGTTTTTGTCTCCCTTTGGCAGCTAAATCTCCTTGTTATGAGGAACTCAGAAATAGCGGAGTGTTGGTGCTTCCAAGTCAAAGACGACTAAAAGACTACCGCAATGCCATAAAACCAGAAAGGGGTTTTCAGAGAGGAGTAATAGATGTTCTTAAGGAAGAGACGAAAAGTTACTTTGATGTGCAGCGTTATGTCATTCTTTTGTTTGATGAAACGAAAGTGATGGCAAACCTTGTACTAGACAAGACGACTGGAGAGCTGATTGGCTTCACAGATCTGGGTGACCCTGATTTGAACTTTGCGGTGATAGAGAAAGTAGACATGATTGCAACACATGCTCTCGCATTTCTAGTACGTGGAGTGTGCACTGAACTCAAGTTTGGGTTAGCTCACTTTGCTACTACAGGCATCACTGCAGCTCAGCTGATGCCTCTATTCTGGGAGGCGGTGTGTATTTTAGAGACTACTTGCAACTTGTGGGTCATTGCGGCCACTTCTGATGGGGCTTCCCCAAACAGGATATTTTATCATCTCCACAAGCCACTGGATGGGGATGCTGTAAGTGACGTTTGCTTCCGCACAGCTAACTTGTATACAGTGCATCGCTACATATACTTTTTTTCTGATGCAACCACACCTTGTCAAGACCACAAGGAACTGCCTAAAGAGCTAGGGGTCTGGATCATGTACAAGGTGCATGTGGAATGATGGACAGTATATTCTGTGGCAACATATCACAGAGATCTTCTACCAAGACATGGATAGTGGACTCAAATTACTTCCAAAATTGACGTATGAGCATGTGAACCTGAATGCCTATTCAGTAATGCGGCTGAATCTTGCTGCACAAGTGCTGAGTGCATCCGTAGCAGCCATGCTTAAGGCATTTGGCCCCCCTGAGACAGCAGCTACAGCGAAACTCTGTGAAATGGTAGACAGCTTCTTCGATTGCCTGAATGTTCGAAGCAGGACAGAGCATGTGAGAAAGCACAAGCCATACCTTTCTCCCTACACATCAGTTAATGATAGAAGGCATGTCTTATAAATTTTAAGAATTAGAAATGTTTGTTTAGCACAGACAAACGGTTTTAAAATGCATCATTTGTTTAAAATGTTTTTAGTGAACCACAAAAGCATGACAATCATTTTTATTATCTAGTGATCACCAACAAGGCAAATATTGTTTATAGTTTCGACTGATTTCTTTTCTTGAGTTAAATAGTTGCAAATGCAAGATAAACCATTCAAGGGATTTGAAACATAGAATTCTGTACTTGAGAACAATTTACTAATAACAGTGACTGGATACCACTAATAGCACCAACTACAGTCTCAGTCAAAATGGTTGGGATACTTTGGGGTCTCCTTGTCCCCTCAATGTTGGTGTGCAAGATTTGGTGACCGAACCGCGATAAACAACTTTAAGAGGGACGGGGTGAGCACGAGAAGGGAAAAAACAGCGTTTGGCTAAAGTGTCCCAACTATTTTTGTCTGAGACTGTAGTACTATTTACTAGCAACATGAAATTTAACAGGGTGTGGTCTTTTGGTTTGTGTACTTTTATCCCCTTGTGCTTCACAGTTTGTGAGTTGATTTCCCTGTTTTCCAATGAAAATATTTCCACTGTTCTTTCATTTTTCCTTTCACACAGATTTCAATTTTTGATGGACTTCTTGGACTACCTCAGACTGTGGAAAGAAAGCACTGAGAACAGACCAGGAAATTTCACCCAAAATGCACGAGCCCGCATGTTTCTTTCCTGGCAGACATATGAAGGCTTCAAACTAACACTTTTCTCAGCCATTGAAGCTACCAAGTTCTTACTTCAAGAAGGAATGGAGTATGTGCTGACAGAGCGTTCCTGTCAAGACCCACTGGAGGAATACTTTGGAAAGCAGCGTTAACTGCGAAGGCGAAGTGACAATCCAGATATTGATACATTTGGTTACAATAGTAACGCCATAAGAATTCAAAGGTCAATTTCATGTCAAAGTGGAAACACAAGAGGTAGATAGGAGAAAGAAAGAGCACGGGAACAGGTTACTGATGCCAAATTACCTTGCAGAAAAAAGCCCAAACTAAATTAAAACTCCAGTCATATTTACGGCTGTCACTAAAATGTCAAGTTACATTAAATATTAGTGGGCAGGGAAAGAAAGTTTTTTGATTTTATTTTCCCAGTTATTTCCAGAGTTTTCAAGATCTTACTCAGAAAAAATCCCTTTGCAGTTCAAATAAATCTCGAAATTTTGGGTGGTTGGTTATTGGAAGTTAGACTCTGACTGCGTTAAGAAAAAAAATTATTCAAGGAAAATAAACAAAAGGCAATTGTAACCACATTAAATTTGTGGATATCGCCTGGTTACTTTTTCATTATTATTCTATATTGCATGATACTACATGTAAAAGAAACTTTATAAAAGTCACGAGAATGGAAATTTGCCATTCAAAATATCATTTGAAAACTGAAAGAAATCTTCAAGACTTGCTGTATGTTAGTTTATGCATTTACTTTTGTTAAAGGTTTCTTATAGATGATAATGTATATACCATCATCCCATTAAATTTATCATGAAGGACAAAAAAAGTTTTTTATGACTTTAATTCGAACAGTAATAACCAAGTATTTTATGAAATAACATGAATTTTTTTCAGATTCCAGAACTCTAAACCTATCATGCATGGTACCCTAATACTCTTTAAGGTACCTGCTATAAATAAAAATTAAAATTGAAAAATTGTTTTTTATACTGTATGTGAACTACTTTCAGATGAAAATGTTCTTGATGAATGATAAATATATTATTACAAAATTTTCATGTATCATATAACTAGTTTCACCTTGAATAATAAAATGTTTTACATTACTCAGGCCTTGCTTGTTCTTGGTCATGAGTTCTCATGATTTCCTTTCGGAGAGCTTTAGCCTTTGTTTGCTTTGCATTCACTTTGAAGTGCTGAATAATGTCCTTAGCACATGAAAATGAGCGCACCCTTATATACAAGCTTACAATAGCATGCAGCACATTTTTGCTCACTTCACCTTCTGGGATCAGCTCTGCATCTGAAACCATATGTTGAAAGCTTGACAATACCTCACTGTCAGTTACTGATTTGAGAGTTATGCCAGCAATATCCACTTTTTTCAGGCAGTTTCCCGAAGTGAAATGCCTAAATTGATGCTCTGTTTTAAGGAAAATGTTCTGTGCATACTTGGTAATGTTCCACAAGCCACCACGGCTTAAACTTGACACCAGTTTTTGACTCTGACACCCATGCTCTAGTTTACCAGCTTTCAAGATTGCCATTGCCTGTTGGTTCTCTGTTTTGTTATTTCTTGTATACTTTTTATGCAAGTTATGCGAGACATATCCACCAACATACTGCAGACCAGCTTGTTGTTTTTCTGACAGCACAGTTTGGGCTGAAGGTGGGTTATTGTGGGAAGAAGACTTAATGCCCTTGCAGTAGGAGAGAATAAAATCAGCGACCTTGGTTGTGAGCAGTGTTGCAGCATTACGAGACAGTCCTTTGAAAAACATTGGAGACTTCAATGGTATTTGAGCATAATAGTTGCCATAGAATTTCTCGGCATTCCCATTTTTTGAATAGCCTTCAAATAATGCCTTCATTACAGAGAATTCTTGTGTTCCTTCTTCAAGCACTGCATACTCATACTGCTTTAACTCCTCCCTTAGTTCTTCAGCAAACACTTCTCTTTGATAAATGTTCTTTAAAGCATTGCGTACAATCTCAGCTAGAATGCTTGGAGTCAAAGTCAAACGATGCTCGTTCGGATTTGGACTGTGCTTTGCAGCTCGGTGCCTTTGATATCCTCCTCTTGTTTTATCCTTTTTCCTACAGTCACTGCACACGATCTCGCTTGATTGGACCTACGAAAAAAAATAGTTCTATCATATTACAGTCTGCCTCTACTAAATATGATCAAATGTTAAGATTCTTGCCGTCTTTCGAAGGTATTTGTGTCATGTCGAGTTTGTTGTCAGGTTGCAATCGCATTCTCTGTAAACTCTTCTCAACAAAGCAAACCCCAGGCAATTTTTAGCATCTGAGGCACTTCTGCCAAATAAACTAAATACAGTTTTATAAATTTTCTAGAATATAGCTTGGGAATTATCATCTGAAAACGTCTGGAAATTCTTTGTTTACTGTTGTTTGCTCGCGTGACAGTACAGTCGCGTGTGGCTCCGCAAATCCCTTCGAATAGACTAAGTAAGTGTAAATTTTTACATATTTTGCACTTACTTCACTGGCAGCAGTTGAAAATTGTTCCTGTAGCACCTCATCTTCATCAAGGATGTCTAAAATCGCCTCAAAGTCATCGCCAAACAAAAAAAGATTGTCTCCACCATCCACCATCTTTGAAAGTTTGTTTGGGTTTGTGCACCGTCGCGGTGACGTGACAAGTACTTTCAACATCAGCGACGGCTCTTTTGTCTCCCTCTTTGAAGCTCGCCGACTTTCATAACCAGTCCCCTCTACTAACTATGGATAGCAATACTTAATTAAGCTGTACAATGCACTTTAAAAATGTTTGGCAGAGAAATTATAAACTAACATACACGGTTTTCCTTGAGATGACGCTGTTGTGTAATGTTGGTTTTCTTCTCCTTTAGTTTTACCAAATCCTTCTTTCGACATTTTTCAAAGGTGGAATTGCACTCCCGACATGTCTTTAGAGCCATGTGTTGATCTGCACCACAGTCATAGCACCTCTGTTGTAAAAAAACTAAAAATAGAATAAATATGTATATTATTCTGGTGAGATATATCACCATGACCAATGAGAGCACAAAGCAATCAAGCAGCAAGAATAAAAAAACCCAACTAATTATCACTGCAACCTGCAATGCAGTAATTTTATTAACAAATTTGTGACTAAATACCTTCTACAATCTTGGCTAATCTTAATAGAATACGAGGTCAATAAGGGAACAGTATACGGCCTGAATTGTCCCTTTTTTTTAAAATAAAAATTAATACGCAATGTTTAATTTCAATCTCTCCTGATGGTCCTGTCATTTCAAAAAGTATACCTTTGTGATCAAATAAATTTATCATCCATACTCAGATTTATATCACACAAACATGACAGAAACATATAAAATTGAAACTTGCCTTCAATCCTTTCTTTTGTTTAGCCTGAGAATTGTCTATAGATGGCAAGAATTGAGTTACTGTTTGCATGATATTGTTTTCAACGTTTATAGCCTATCGTAATTTTAAACTGATGACAAGACATCTGGCACAGGGAAACAAACTTTTTTTGATGTAGCGCCTTCAATTTGTAGTAACAAAAATTTTTAAAAATGTAAACATATAATCATAATTCGTCAAATGCAACGCAAAATCTGTTTGAAATCTTCAAGGAATTCCTCATTAAAAAGGACGATTCTGATCTGCTACTACAAGAGTTTTGATTTAGATGATTATATATACTGAATACTGCGGTGTGTTGTTAAATACAATTTGCATGATTTATGTCTATGGCTCTCCCGATCCCGGCTGTTTTCAGTGATAGAATGCTCCATAACTGAGCTAGTTGTAAACAGAAGGACTAAAAAATATCCCGCCTGTTGGAAATTGGATGCACTGAAATACATACGAAGAGTATATAACCATTGAAAATATATATTTTCTAGGTAATCTAAAGGCCTTCTTGTGTTGATACAAAAGGTTACCAAACATCCTTGCATAGAGGGGCGCCTTACATATAGGGGCAAATTTACAGAAGTACGAGGAAATATCGCGCCTGTTTGAAAGTGGATGCACTGAAATACACACAAAGAATATAAAACAATTGAAATAACATCTTAAATGAATAATGCAAAGGCCTTTCTGTGTTTATACAAAAAGTTACCAATCATCCTTTCATATAGGGGTGCCTTACATATAGGGGCAAATTTACAGAAGGACAAGAAAATATCCCGCCTGTTGGAAAGTGGATGCACTGAAATACACAGAAAGAGTAGGAAAACCTTGCAAATACATATTTTATCAATTACCTGTGCCTAGTAAGTGCTTTTTAGATTGTGACTATATAGCAATGCGAACAGCTTTGGCTGTTTGTTTAATAAGAAAAGTAATTTTGTGAAGAAAGGTTATGATATGGCCCCTTGAAGATGCGAATCAGAATTGGGGTCACTATAGTTAAATTACAATGGGAGAACTCAAAACCTTTCAAGTAAGTGCGGCCATGCAATGTTCTATTTATTACCATATTTATTCGATTAAACACCGCCCTCGATCAAGGGCCGCATATGCAAGCAAAATTAACAATAAACGCCCCCCCTAGAATAAACGCCTCACCTAATCCGAAGAATGCAGCGTTTAGTTGATGATAATAAGGAAAACCTCTGTGGAACTCGGTACTCTACACCATGGAGACATTTACGATTCTATCTCAGCAAAATGAGAGACACATGGGAACCTTTAAATTAAATAATATTAACAAACAATTTACAATAACTGTTGCCAGTGATTTAAAAAAGTGATTTCCAAATAAACGCCGCCCTTGAATAAGTGCCGCATTGGAAAAGGTAAAAATTCTAATAACTGCATTTAATGAAATAAATATGGTATATAAAAAGCCAACGATATACTTATTTGATCACTTCAAGTGCTGTTTAGTATGTAACTATGGCGACGTTTTCTCTTTAGGAAGAAATCATGTATTCGTGGAAAAAATTAATTGGTTTCTCATTGTTGTTTAATTACGTAATATGTTCACTTAATCTGGATAGTAGAATTTGAATATTTTTAAATATGGATGTCTGGAAGCCACGGAGAAGTCAGAGATATTGTGAAAACCGTCGTTTGTAGTAAAGTGCACTTCATCAATTCATGTTCTATTTATAGGTTGATGGTCCTTCCCTTTACTGAGGAGACAACTGATGACATTAGTCTCGCTACCAGCTTAATCGTTCCCCTGCTCTTCCTTTCTCTTTTTCCTTCCCCTACTCCTCCTCTTCTTCATCTTCCTTTTCTTCTTGCCCTTTTTTTTCCCTGTTTTTGCTTTCTCATTTTTTTGTACTTGGTTGTTGTCTTTGTTCTTTTTCGTCTTCTGGTCTTTGTGCTTCTTTCAATTACAAGTGTCGCAGGAGGGATTTGCCAACCTTTTCATTTTTCACTTGCTTGTTTTCTCTGTTCTTTTTCCTCTTATCTTTTTGGTACTCATTGCTCTCTTCCTCAACATCCTGCTGCTTTTGTACCCCGGGAGAGGCTTCCTTAGATTTGGTTAAGATTAAAGCTTCATCTAGTTTTATCCCATGGTAAGGTTTTGGGAGGGAGGATGGATTATCTTTCAAGTGTCGGATAAGGGATCTGCCAGCCTTTTTAAAGTGGGGTCCATGTGCTGGGTGGAAGGTTGTTGCACTTGCTGAATTACTATGAAGTGATCGGAATCATCTCCTGTCCCACTGGACAAAGCCACACCCTGAAAATCATTACATCTTTCAATTTCCTCTACCTCAAGCCAGTCATCTTTATTCATGCATCCAATATGCGAAACAGCCTCTTTAAATTTAAATGGGGTAGACTTTGTGTACCCTTTCTGACTCTCGCATACTTTTTTGTTTTTTCGCGATTCACTTCTAGATTTACCTTTTGCCTTGCGGCTGCAAATCATCTTCTTTCGGCGGCATCTTGCCTTCTGGCATAGTCACACTCTCGGCACAACCAGTCCTTTCTACGGCAATCACTGTGCAAGTATTCTTCATGGTACCACTTTTTGCATTTGGAACAAGCTACCATGTTGCTGCCATCGTCAGGCATTTGGCATATGCAATGCAGTTCGCGGGTCCAACGATGCAGAGCTTTTGCTTTCTTCTCGTTTACAGTAACCACATTGGTCACGAATCGTTTCTTGTTCATTTCCTTGAAACTCTCCAACAGCTCACGGCACATTACACTTTGGTTGATTACTGCCTGAACTGGATCTTGATTAAAAGCAAGCATATCCGCAAAAGCTATGGCAAACAGGCCGCAATCTTCGGTTCTATACTGCTGCTGGACATTCTCGACCAACATGGTTAACGACTTCTCATGCTTCGAAATTTGGCATGCTGCTTGATCCACAATGCTAGGGTACCTCATCCCTCCTTCCATTCTTTTGACGCTCATTGCCTGGAAACTGTCCTAAACGCTAGTGTAAGGTGTTTCCCATAAAATGTTCGACAGCGTCAGCCAATGATTATTCCCGACTTTGATGATCTGGATAAAGCCCTGTCCACGGTCTGAGCACGAAAAACCGCGATCCCTACCAATCACGACGTCCTCAACTCCACCGACGTCACTCCAACAACAATCTTTTCTAATAAGAACCATAGCCGCCTTAATTATGGAGTCATTAAGCCAACTTTTGCTCAACAGGATGTTCTGCTCTTTTACAGTGAGGTGCAGTTCAGCAATCCATGCTATGTCTTCTGCAGGTGATGGTCGTTCTTTGATTGTTGAAACATCTATCGGGTTTTCGCGACTCCCTTTATTGTTAAAGCTCCTGTCATTGAAATTCAGGTCACTTTTTTCTGATTTTCGTTTCTTCGACTTCAACGAGTTTCCGTTCTGTTGATTTGCTGTACTATCTGCGTCCCTTCTGTTTGAAGGGTTACCCTGTTTGACTGTATTAGAGATGGACTCGTCGCTTGCAACGTGACCATTGTCGTATGTAGTTGCTTTGCCAGCAGGGGCGTTTTTCTTCGGGGCTTCACAGTGCGGGCATCTCCTGTCTTCAGAGGAAAGATAACCTAGTACGAATTCACAGTGGTACCACGATTTGCACTTCGTGCATTTAACCATTTTCCTGCCGTCGTCCGGCATGCGACAAATACAATACACCTTGCAGGTCCAGGTGTACAGAACTTCTGGTATCTTGCTGTTATCCATTGTGGTCACATTTCGTACGAATCGTTTGATGTCCATGTTCTCAAGACTTTCCAAGAGTTCTCGTCGCATGATGCCTTGGCTGATGTTTGCCTTTACTGGGTCGTTATTCATGCATAGCAAAGCTGCATATGCAATTGTAAATAATCCACAGTCTTCACCTCTGCTCTGCCGTTGGACGTTCTCCACCACCATCGTGAAGGATTTGCTTTGCCTGGAAATTCCGCAAGCAGCCTGCTCAACTTTGATGGGGTAGCTTATCTTCTTATCTTTCGTCTTAACATTCAGCGCTTGAAAACTATCGTAGATGCAGGTAAGAGGATCTTTATGTAGCAT
>NC_133203.1:21563947-21571447 GCF_958299795.1 Porites lutea
TTTACATTGCAAGATAAAAGTGAGGCTGAGTGTAAGGCAGATTTTCCTTTCGAAAAATACAACATTCCTCTCTTGGTTGATGTTCTTGGCCTACCTGACGAAATAAAGTGTAAACAAGGAACAATCTGTGACAGTACTGAAGGATTGTGCATTGTTCTCAAGCGGCTGGCATACCCTTGTCGCTACAACGACCTCATAAGCATTTACGGCAGACCTGTCCCTGAAATCTCCATGATAAGTAATACAGTCACTGATTTTACATTTGAGCATCATGGTCGTCGGATATCAGAGTTGAATCACACTATTTTAAATCACCATTCATTACAGACATATGCTGAAGCTGTTTCAGATAAAGGTGCGGCGTTCGACAATTGTTTCGGCTTTGTGGATGGCACAGTTCGTCCAATTTGTCGCCCAAACACCAATCAAAGAATTGTTTACAATGGGCAGAAAAGGATGCATTCCCTGAAATTTCAATCAATCGCTATTCCAAATAGACTAATTGCCAATCTTTATGGTCCTGTTGGTAAGTGTGTTTAAGTATTGCTGTATCGTTCAATTTTATTTATATTCATAAACAAGCAGTTATATAAAGAAGCTTTAGCAGTGGGCTCTACTGTTATGACACTGCAGGAATTTGAACACAAGAAAACCTGCTGGAGACCTTGGTCACAGTACGTCTTTTACATACTTCTCATATGTTGTCATATACAATCAGTGAACGTAAAATAGCAAACATGTGAGGACCACAATGAAACAGGCATATCCTCTTCGCATACACCTGCAAGCTCAGTGGAGTGGTTGTTTGGGGACATAATCAATTATTTTTGCTTTCTCGATTTTAAGAAAAACTTAAAAATACGGCTCAGCCAAATAGGTAAAATGTACATTTTTTGTGCCCTTTTAAGGAATGCCTTTACATGCTTTTATGGTAATACTACTTCCCAGTATTTTGATTTGGACCTACCCACGTTGCAAGAATACTTTGCTTAATTTAATCATTGAAGAAATATGACAACATTTTATTTGTTCAACACAACTTCAGTATGTAAACTTATGGCACAACAAAATTGAATAAAGAATAAAATGGTTGTTCAAGTTTGATAAACCTCACTATTAAAAGGAGTTTTTCTTAACAATGCAATGAATTAGTATTTCAAAAAAGCTGTAACACATAAGATTATGGCATAATGTGGTAAACAATGGAACATACTCCTGAGTACAGGGATCTAACTTTTTTTGTTCATAAGTTTGTCAACAACAGCCATGAGGATCTGAGATTGCTGCTGGTGGTGCGTTAGCTCCATCATAGATTTCTCGTGATCAAGATAAGGAGCCAGCTTCTTCTCCTCCAATTCTCGCTGCTTTCGTCGTATCGCTAACTCTTCTTCTCTCAATGCCTTCTCGCTGTCTGCTTTCTCACGCAGAAATGAGATTGTTTCATTGCCACTCCTCTTTTTCTTCATATGGTTTTCCTGTTCTCCTTCCTCAACTTCTCTCTTCTGGGTTTCTCCTAACTTCTCCATTGCCATTTTTCTCATACTTTCGGCTTTCTGTTTATCAGTGTCCTCTTTCTCTTTTACCACTGCTTCATCAAACTTCTGGGAGGTGGAAGCGACTTCCTCCATTTCAATAATATTTGCCAGTGCTTGGTCCAATTCTGTAGGTTCAGGTGACACTACACTTGACCTTTCTTCAGCATTCATATTCTTCCTTTACCTCTTAATTAATGTTGAGGTGATCCCGAAGTGATCTTTTTGTTACAAAAAACCACATACCACTTGTGATATTCAGGTTGGTGCTAATTTCCTCACACAGTTTTCCTCGTTCATTGGAATTTTTTTTTGCAGAAAATGGATTCACTGAGCGAACTTCTCTGCACAGCAGAATGTCATGCTCTTTTTTCCACACCTGGACCACTGGAAAACCTGGCAATCTATTAAAGGAAAAACCAACATTACTACAATAGCCTACATTTCAAGATATATATCATCAGAGTTATTTTTTCAGTTTGTAAGCTACTGACAGTTCATGCAACTGAATTGAACAGCATTAGTTGCTGAGTTTTTTCATCTTTGCAAATTAAAATTCAACAACCACTTCATGACAAATCAAACACCATTTAAATTGTAAGAAGTTTCAAAGGTAGGTATAATTTTGTTCACATTGTCCCAAAGGAAGCAATATAATTAAAATCCTGAACTTAACTGGTCTTTGATAGAGTGTAAAAAAATTAATGTAATGGAGGCTTTATAAATAGAGGCGAGAATTCATTGCATTGCAGCATCTCCAATAGATCTATTCTCAAGCCACGGAAACAGTATAAGAGCAACCAGTAAATTACCAACTCATGAATTAAATCAAAACATGGCAATCAGGAGGCAAATATATCGAGACTTCAAAGGAAGAATTGCGGTGCTCGAAAACATTTCATTAGGCTCGCCGTGAGAGTTTGACTTCTCATTATAACTACACTCTGCTTACATCAGTCGATCTCTTACATGACATGATAAATTGATGCTCAACATGATAAATTTTTCCATTTCGTTACTAAGGAAAATATGTGGAGTCTACTTACTCGGAACTGGAATCCATTGTCTATCTATGAAATAACCAGCACTGTTAACAATAAAAAATTCAAGAGAACAGCGAAAACGGCAAAAGAAATGAATAATTTGAGCTCCAAAGACAAAAACATACTCACGTTTTATGCACGATGCAAAATTAAAAAAATGGCGTACTCACCACATCTGAAACGCCGTCCCATTCACACACAGACATGCACAGTGACATTTTTAGGCGAAAACGAACTTCTGGTGGCGACCTAGACAGATGAGGTCCTCAAATCTTAAGGTCCCTATTTACAATAAAATAACGTGGACTGATCAGTTACGGTTTATTCAGGAAGCTCATATTGTTTTTGGTCGTGGGCCGCATGACCTTCAACTTCTTGTGCTTAACGTTCTCAAATTTACACTATACTTCTCTGTGGAGAACTGTTGTCATTTTCTTACTGTTAGAATAAGGAAAATAACGCCCGGTAACCACAAGTCCGTCCTCGAGAATCTTGCTCCCGTTGATGTTTTGCTCAATTAAATAAGCCCCCCTCTCTTTTACACCCCCCTCAAAAGTGATAACTTTTTTTACCGTTTATTACCTTGTTATGAAGGATTAAGTCTATAGACGTATAGTCTGATTTTGTAAGAGCTAGCACTGATCTTTTAGTTATTTTATGCTTTATCTGTAAAAGGAGCAAAAGAAAAATGAAAGAATAAGTTAGCTGAAAGTCGTTGTTCGTCAGTAGAGAGATTATGCATCATTTTAATTCAAGAAGGTTGAGAAAATTATACTATCTTTAAACAATAAAAATAAAAATAAGAGTTAAAAGAAAGAATAAAGAAAGAAGTCACATCCATTTATTCCTTGAAGGAAAAAAAAGCAACTAATTCGCCCTAAAAAGTTCTTAATACACTGTATAATCCCTAAAGCTGGCTGCTAAAACAGGTAAAAAGTTGGCCATGATGTTATCCAATCCTCGCCATGCCTCCACATTCTGTCGCTTAAATACAACTGGAGGTCTTCTCTAGGGATGCCTCTTCTCTCCTTTACGGGTCCTTTTAAATTGTTCCAGGCAGACTCTGCCTTCTGTGTATGAACACCAGTTGTTGGGTCTACGAAGTTCTGACTATGGACAACCATGTGATGCTGGGCAATGTGGGTTGGCAAATGCCGTTTTAGGTTTCTGTAAGCTCTCCTGTCATCGCTGTAGACAATGCTGCCTGGTCAAAGGCACCTCTCTAATATGGGCTATAAAGTAGCACGATCTGTTTTGGGAACTACCTGGAAGTATCCAGGTAGCTGAATTGTTCAACAACTATTTTGTTCACATCGTTGATGATGTACAGGACATTAAAGAACACAACTTTGGAAACGATTTCAGTGCACACCCCAGCATTCGAGCAACTGCGGAGGAAAACAGAAGAAAGAACGCCATATATAATTTTAATTTTAAATACACCAACAAGACCCAGGTTGAAAAACTACTATCAAATATCAATGCCGAAAGGCCTGCGGACACAACACCATAACTCCGGGGCTTCTTAAGGAATCCGCTTCTGCGATATCTGGTCCACTAGCAGAGTTAATGAATGAATCGATCAAACAATGCAAATATCCTTCTTGATGGAAAATGGGGCAGGTAACACCTCTTTCAAGAAAAATGATGAATTGAGTAAAGACAATTATCGACCGGTTACTGTTTTACAGGCCCTAAATAATCTTTTTGAGAAACTTCTTGCTTCTCAACTAGACCAGTTCTATTCTGAAATATTGTCTGTCGGACTACATCTCAGCTTATAGGAGACACTATAGCTGTGAAACCTTGCTAATGAGGTTAACAGAAGATTGGAAGCGTAGTCTGGATAATAAACAAATTGTTGCTGTGATATCCATGGATTTATCTAAGGCTTTTGACACGATACCGCATGGACTCTTGCTCGCCAAGCTGAAGGCTTATTGTGTTAACAGTAAAAGTTGTATGCCTCTTAAAGATTGCTTACACGGTAGGATGCAGCGGGTGAAAGTAGGTGATACAAGTTCTGATTGGCAAGAAGTCAGGCAAGGAGTACCTCAAGGCAGTGTTCTTGGTCCAATGTTTTTTAATATTTTCATGAATAATTTATTCCTACAAATTAAAACTGTAGGTTATTTTTGTCGAGGTGCGGTTTCTGTTTTGAGATCCAGGTAGGCAATTTGTAAATTAATTCAAGCATAAGTCTTTCAATTTATTGATTTTAACTTTACAATAAAATCTTGCTGTCAACATGCATTGACTCACTAGACACAGCAGAATAAAAGGAAACCTGTAATTAATTTTCGTTCTTCTTTTGAGGTGTAAATGTAAGATTTCCGGTAAAACAAACGTTAACTACCAGGGGATAGCAACATGCATATTTTACGTGACAGTTATAAGCTTACTTTAATATTGGCCAACTTCTCTCTCGGAAAGCTGATTCCTTTCACTCCACTGCCTATACTAGTGTTCCATGAAACTGTGCCAAGTAGCCTCTTATTATCAAGTATCAATTATTATTTTTTGAGTCTGAATTGTATGAAATTATACACGATATATTCACATTGATTGTTTGGGTGACACTGTTTAAATACACTGTAGCTCAGTGTGTTTGAGGTCGAGTATTGGTCAGAATGAAGCCAGTACAATCAAATTGAGGTTGAACAGCTTATGTAGCAAAATAATATTGTTTTAAAATTTTGTATCCTTTGTGAAATAAGACTACAATATTAGAGCCTGTTGAACATTAACAGTTTAAAGCTGTAAAACCAGTCTCGCCCCTGAGATCTGATGGCTGTTGTATATTTATGCATAAACGCTAAATGTCAAATCTTGTGAGCAGGCAATGTATTGGTTTTCCATCATATTTCCTTGTCCTTCGGTCCTGACAACCCAACCTTGTCAGCTAGTCAGCAACGAGAGTGAGAGAAAGGACGTAACCAGCTGGCTAGGTCTTGTTACTGTACTGTACTCTAACACTTACATGAATATAATCATTTGCTTACTATCTCTTGCTTGCTTACTGGCAAATGCCTAGCTACATTCTTGTCTAAGGTCAGGTCTAGTGCATATGAATGTATAAAAACAACAAGCAAACAACCAGGCGTGTAAATGCCTGAAACAGCAGACACTATTTGTAGATATACTTTCATCAGTCCGTATAGCATTTTCCTGACACATGGCAAATACAGAACTTGAGAAACAACCACAAATAATTTTCCAGGGCTGTCATTAACATTCCTAATTGCTCGGTAAAGAGGGAATCAAACGGCTAGGCATATTGTTTGGTTGTATTTTGTCCACTAATCAAGTCTACCTGTATTCCTATTTTAAACTGCACGTCAATGGGTCTTTTGGAAACGAGAATATGTAGATTGTATTATTTGCCGGCCAATATTTTGCTAGTTTGGAACTTCTTTGGTTCGAAAGTGTAATACAAAAATGTAGTTTCAAAAACACATAGAACGTTTGTATGCTGCTAACAAGAAATGTACAAACTCTGTCTTCGGGGAAAGACTGAAATCCTTGGAAAATTTACTGGAAGCAAGTACTTCTTTTCATAAAAACATGCAAAAAACCCACAAGGCTTGTTTTTGACATAATGCGTCATGAGGCAAGTTATGACTTAGAAGCAATCACAATAGTAATTAGGGTTTGACAACAGTGTAAAGTGTTAAATTCTGACAATAGTGTTGAGGGTTAAGTAGTGAATGTAGTTAGTGATTATGGTTATGCAGCGACTATAGTTATTAGAGTTAACTTCCTATCTTTCTCCATATGTTATTAATTTTTAAGAGCATTTTCTGGCCTGAAAACTAGTCTACTTGACTCATGACTCTCTGACACTAAATTCTGACAAATACGCTTTTCACACATGCTATTTTCTACGTGCAGGTGTCAGCCCACTATTTTCTAGGAGGCTTTAGTGCCATGTTCTTGTGTGTTGTTTTTGTTTAGGTGACATCTTCTGACTGTACTTTTGCAGTGTGTCATTGTCGTGCACTTTTTCATAAAAAACCAGGGAAAGGAACCGTCCATCTGAAGAAAATGATGGTCCACCTGCTAGGAGAGCATTTCCACTGTTGTTAAGTCCATCATGAGTGTACCACCCTGTTACTTTATTCCTGGTGTTAGTCTCCTTCACGTACACATCACTCCAGTAATGGCTCATCGCCCAACTGTAATAAACAAGTCCTACTAGCTGGTAGAAAATCCCTCTAACAACCATATTTTCCTCTAGGTGGGGGAAGTATGGAAGTAGCCCATCATTTCTTTTTACAATTTCCAGGACAATTACTTCTGGCAGCCTTTCGATTTTTGTGTTGCATGAAGCTGGTGAATTACACCGTACACATTCAGTTATGTCTCCATCTGTTGCAATATCTCTCAGCACTTTGCTGCAGGAAGCTGATAGCCAAGTTGTGCCAGTGTCAGCTGCGAGACGTTGGAAATGCTTTGTAATGTTTACAGGGCTCTTAGTGTCTTTATTGTCAACTCTGTCCTCAGGTATGAAATTTTCTTCCACTATTCTGTAAGTTGCCTGTAACATTTCTTTTGTAGGGTGGGCATGGTCAGCATGGCTTAAACATTGTTTGCTTGTTTTAGTGGAAAATCTAAGGAATTTGCTTTTACTGTCAGATAGTTTTTGTCTTATGGCAGGTAAGATAGCCTCTAGGGAACATTGCTTTCCAAGACCATAGTACATCCTACCATTTGGAGTGCTATTCTGTAACCAAGTCCAAAGTTGCATTCTACTTTCATGAAATTTTCCTTCCTTGAACCTTTGATGCATTTCCTTAAGTGTCCTCATACAGCGTGATTCACTTGTAGATGTATTTACATGTAGGAATTGTGGATTTGGTATAAAAATTTCATTTAAAATCACCAACAGTGCGTCCTGGTGACAGAAATTTAAAATACCACCTGAT
>NC_133203.1:21576447-21581447 GCF_958299795.1 Porites lutea
TTCACTACCAGACCTGAAAATAACACAAGCAACATGCCAACTCTTCCCCCGTTTACCATAAAAGTCGCTCATTTGTTCTCTGTATCTTTTCGCAAGGTACTTCATGGCCCAGTCCATTATGATTAAAATGCTATCGTCAGTCAATGCACTGAGAACGTCCTGCTTAGCTTGTTCTTGGTTAACGGATCGAAGAAGATGAGCTTTCCAATCGTGGATTGTGTCCACTGCATGGGTAAGGTCAAACGCCACTTGACTCTGCTGTTGGTCTGTGAGAGTCACATTTGGACAATTTATCATGTTCGTAATGTCACTGAGAACTTCATCCAGTTTGCAGCAATAGTTGCATTGTGCTGATTACGTTTGGAATAGTGATTTTTTCTCCTGAATCAATCTTCAGTTCCTTAATGCCATAAGCAACGTCCTGAAGGATTTGGGGCGTGTTCGTTTTATCGGTATCGGTACCACTTGATGGCCTGGTCCTTCTTTAGCAGCATGACGTCGAGCACGATTGATTTGCCATTTACTAAGACCTGGAATCATCTCCCGGAGTTCCTGTTTCAAAAAATGTCTGGAAAACATAGATAGATTGGTTGTAGGCTTCAAGCAAAATTGGAATTTCGTTGCTAAAAGCATTTTCCTTAACATCATCGCCGGGTTTCTCTTGAATGTCATAGCCTGAAGAACGCAGCAGAGCTTCAAATACTTTATCTTCTTGATCTGGAGCAATTGTTGAGAGAACCTAAGAGAAAACCTGGTGTACTTTTCGTAAATAATAACATTTTTGTGAGCTTGATGTACTTTCCCAGTTCGAACAAAGAGACAATGCTATTGGACTGACTCTTCCCTCTGTGATACGTGAAATGGCTTCATTCAAAACTATGTGACTTTCCTGATGACTTTGTTCTTCATCTATCCAAAAACTGACTTCCTGATCTTCATCTTCAATGCTACAAACGGTTCTATCCAAGGTGATTTCAACCTCTTCGTCTCGTGAAGTTGGATCTGATGAAACTTCCAGGAAAGCAAATGCAGCGTTTAAATTTGTTTCTTCAGCCTCTTCCACAGGACTTATTTTGTTTCCAGTGTCATTACTTTCATCATTTCCTTGTTCCTACAAAGTGTGTTAGTTATACGGTAACTTACTAACTTGTAGCAAACTTGCAACTGACGCGTGGATTCAACAAATGATCTATACTAGTCATCAAATCTCACTCAAAAGTTTGAACACCACCTTTAGGGACTCTCCAACGACAATCCTTATTCATCACTCACCCGTCTACATAAAAAATACTCAAGAAGGGTGATACACATCTTTGCGATAATTTATCATAACTGTCTAAAATTAACATAATAAAAATCGATAGACTCAATTCGCCTTTTGTTTGAAAAATAAATATTTCTGTCACATGTCCCGTTATGGTCAATTCCTGGAATGTAATAAAACGTGAACAACAGAATTATCTTTTTCCGTTATTGCACTGCTGTTCCCCATATGACCGTGACCGGGATGATGAGTCAAATTGATTTCATGAATACAATGGAACCTCGATATAACTGACGATAGTTAAGGGAATGCCAATATAAGCTCGCTATACTAAACTACATTTCGGGGGTTAATTTCCATGGATGTCACTCTTTACTGGTGTGAAGAATATCGTTTGTTATGCCGAGGTCGTAGTAATAAATGCTTTCGTCATATCGAGTTTCCCCTTCCCTCCTAGGTCACGTGACACTTATGTGCTATAATTACCTGCGGGGTACTCCCGTTCGAAAGGGGTGGGGATACTCGTCGATAATTTTGAATTAAACCCCTAAAGGACTGACTCTTGAGAAAGGAGAGAAGCGCGAGGGGTGATGGGAAGGAGGAAAGGGGAAGGGAGAAATGACTGGCAGATCCTGAGTTGAAAAGTTGTGCGAGGTCGTTTTTGTGATTTTTTTCGCCGTAGTTGTATTTATTATGGCCAATTGGCCTACTTGACGTATTTTTTTTCATCGGTCGCTGTTACCAGAAGTGTTTTTGCGTGTTCTTGGTTTTGATCCAAGATGGCATCCGGTGAAGATCCCACGTGTTTGACTTGTGAAGTTTCCGGGGAAGATGTAAGCTTACAAGAATTGAACAAGTCCATCGACGAGCTTAGTATTTGTGGTAGGTATATTAAATTTTATGATTTTGAATTTATTTTGTGCTATTCTTCTACTTCATGAAGATTTTAACATAATTTCACGATTTAAAGCTAAGGTATGTAAACATATAAAGCTTATGATGTGTATTTTCTATAGATGAACCAGACAGTAATCTACCATCAACAAGCACTCCAGTGAAAGTTCAAAGAAGGCTTGCGTACCAGTTCGATCGGTCAGCTACAGGCAATGGTGACAGTAATGATGATGACAATAGAAGGGGAACAAAACACGATTTGACTCCTGGTTCGAAGCAAAACCCAAGTCCGCCAAAGACAAAACGCTTTCTTGTTGGTAAAACAATTTCATAATCACAGTTTCCTCGATTGTTAGTTCTTCCTTGATCACTTCATTCGCACTACTCGATTGGTTGCAGTTTTCTTTAGCTTACTATGCTGTAGTTTAAGCTTAACTTTTGTGAATTGGGAATTGTTACATGTATAAAGCTACTTTTGTTGTTGTTCATGAATAAAACCTGTGAGGGCTGTAGAATGCTATCTGATGTCCTTCACATTGGAATTGACCATTTAATGCATATTAGAACAACACATTATAACAAACTGATCTATTGTATATATGGAAATGTAAATTATATATTGTTATTATTATACATGTAGTATAAATGGCCAGGTATTCTAAACTTGCACCAAATACTGTTAAACATGTAGGTGGTAAGCCATCTGGCAAGGAAGTTGTGAGGAGAAGGTCCAAACTGGAGGCTGCTTTAACTGCTGGATTTGTGTAGGAAGAAGGATTTGAAGTCTCGCAAGAATCTGTGTTGGCCTATCTTGATCTTAATGAAGACTCGGCTTCATTACTTACACGAGCATTGAAACGTGTATACCAGGGGTATCAACCAGGCGGAGGAAAGAAGATAGCATGTATCCTTTACCTCAAATTGTGATTATTGCTAACTTCATGATAAGAAGTCATAATTATACAGTTTCTAACAGTGCACATAAATTTTGTGCCCCGTGTAAAACACCCACTGCATTGCTACTGACAAACATTTTGCCTGTCATATGTGGAAATTGTTGTCAGCTACATGAGCATGTAATGAGAGGAAATCACTAGCATAGTTGTGCCTAGAAGAGAACTGGAGAGTATTGATTTGGTTATTGCAACTGATTTCTGAATCCTCCTTGACAATATCTATAGCACCTTTTATGTCAATCTGAAAGCCAAGACTCATTTCTCTTGCACTAACCCTTATAAAACATTGCCAGGTATGTGAAATGTTACATACATTTATACTGTATATAAACATGTTTATTCCAGTACCAATTGAAGGTTAGCGTCTGAGACTAATGAGCTGAGACCAAGACTGAGAGCAGTATTGACTGAGAAGCAATCTTTATCCGTCATATTTTTTACTATGTTTACAGGGAATGATTATGACTTGGTTGTTTAATATGTATTGAAATGTGGTATTTGTGATATTCTTGCTCTATTTCATTTTGTGTTTATCCAATGAAGCTTTGCTGAAATCAATAATTTATTATTGCTCCTTTTGGATTTTAGTTACAGCTTGTTCTCAGAGGACAGCCATAATAATTTGTAGGGAAATCAAGAATTGTTTGGGGTATTTTTCTTGTAGCTGAAATGGTCAATATCCAGCAGAGACTTGTAGCAAATGAGCAAGTTATGAAACAAATTCGGCTGCAGTTGTCTACTGCCACCGAGGGTCTGATTGAAGTGCAAGTACTCTTGGCTGAATTTACACTAGAGGCACAAGAAAGAGACCGTCTTATGAAAACATTGCTCACTTCCTTTGAAAATGAACTTGCCAATGCAAGGGCTGATGTTGAACATGTAAAGTTGGCAAGACAACAGACTGAAACTGTTGTTAGAGAAATTAAAATTCTCGAGGAGATTTGTAACCGTGGGGTGAGAAACTGCCAAGATGTTGATTTGGGTGAAGTCAACACTCCATCACTGTTTAATGAATTTGTTGATGCTGTAAAGGAAAGGTGTCCCTTGCTAAGAAACATTGTTGAGACTTTGGTTGTCACCAATGCCACGGAAAGAAATGTCCACAAGACAAATGAACAGAAAGTGCTTTGTGGGCATCATGCCTTGGCCCTCCTATTAAATGCGAGAAATTCTAAATGTATTAATGACTTCCCCCTGTTGTTTGTCCTTCTCTGTGTGTCCTATGGAACAGGAAAGCAGTGTATTAACATGCTGCAGTCGATTGGGATTTCTCTTCATTATGATTGACTGTAAGTTAAAAACTTAACTGGAATTTCAGTTCTGAAACATGCCTTATTTCCTTTCATGTTTGGTCACATGGCCAAAGTGTTACATTTATTTATCAATTTGAGTGGTATTTACTAGATAACAAGTGAATTTTAGAGCCATTAGGAGAAGTGACATTTCCAATTTTAAATTTACATGTGGGCCAACGGCTGAACCTTTTTCTAAGTCATCCCTGTTTTAATCACCACTGGTTAATAATAAAGCGATGTTGATTGAAATAGTGTGTTTGTCCTGACTTGTCACAAAATATTGGTTGAGAAACCATACCCTTCGAACAACATCCCCCTCGTTCTCCCCACAGGGTTACAATGTTTATGTATTTGCTGCATTGACATAACTTAGTTACTGCATTTACATGTGTAACATGCCTAATGGCAAGGAATATTTTTGTCCTAGAGAAAGAACTTCTTGAAAAGGAGGCTGGGAAATTACAGAAAAATTGTGGAGAAACATGCCCCCAGTGATGTTCCTGTCATATTACTGATGGACAATATCAACATGTACAGAGGCAACAAACGGCATCACAGACTCCTCAAAAGTGCCAGTCCCAAAATGTGGAA
>NC_133203.1:21588947-21598947 GCF_958299795.1 Porites lutea
GTTGAAACACTCGTACACAGCCTTCTTGTGGACACGAGAACAAATCATCAGTGCTAGGCAAAGCAGAAGTTTCTTGAGGGACGTCGGTTTGTTCCCTGCTGGGTTCCTTGGGTTGTCTAACCATGGATACCGTCTTAAAATTACCATCCGAAAACTTAGCGGAGAGCCAACCGTAGTTTACATCTGCAATAATAAAATATGAACTTAAGAGTAGATTACTTACAAATAAAACTGGTAAAGGATAAGTCATACTAATAACCAAGTACGACTGAGGTTGCATCCAATTTCTCTCTCCTTGTTGAAAACTGTTGTTTAAATTTGAATCTGAATGAATAAATCAATACTTAAAATACTGATTCAGAGTTGATAACGTTGCCAGGCATATAAATGTATTTTACGCATAAAATTATGAAAGTTCCTTTCAAAAGTTTTGTTTCATCGTAAGTAAAACAACTTTAATAGGCCCCTTCAGATTACCAACTTTCTAAAATTCTGGTAAAAAACACGTAGTAAAACTGACCTGTACTTTTCTCCATCACAAAACGTTTTCCTGAACCAATGTTGTACGCCCGCCAGGCCACAAGTGCACCATCGCTGAACTCGAAATTGTGCAGTTTGCTTATTCCCGGGATCTTCTGTTCTTGATTTATTTCTGGCACTGTCTGTAAAACTGCCACACGAACACCATTGACTCCCCCATGCGAGAGTAGTGCTTCCTGCATCTCTTCTGCTTTAGTGACATTGTGTCCCTCGTTGATATAAATACGGATATGGGACTTGCCGAACCAATCTTGCTGGGATTCACGATACAACTGAGGGAGAAATTTCATGGCCCAATCGTTTACTACAAGAACCGTATTTTCATTCAGCCGTTTCAAGACATCCAGCCGTGATTGATCTTGCCTTACTTTTTTGGAAATTACTGTTATCGTTGCCAAATATAGACATAAAGCAAGATGCCAAACACAGATTCTGAATACCATAGAGACAGCGACTGGAACATCCTCGCAAGGATTGAGAAAAAGCTTACAAACAGACCGGTGAGAATATGTACAGTAGTTGATTTCATGTGTAAACAAATGTATCTGTTGATGAACGCTACTCGTTATTTATCTGAAGCTTGCGTGAAGAAATTCGCGTATGTATTGATCTGTGGATTCACTAGCTGCAAGTTCTTCCTTTTGTTTTCAAGTAATTTTTTAGTACACTGGCTTTTGGTGTAATCGTGGAACGGGTTTACATATTGTGCAAGCGGGCTTCTTTATGAAGTGAGCCCCATGCCTTATGTTTACAATATTCCTGGGAACTTATAAAACCAGAATCAACCTGGCAGTTTAGTTAGTGGTGTTTCTACGACTTTCTCACGATTAAACAAGAATGAAAATTGAATTATTTCCACTTTCCTTGAGTAAAATAATGGTAACTGGACAAAATACTGTATTATCTTTGCTTTTTGTGTGCGGTCGGCATTAATTGCATTACACGTCTTTAATTATCTAGCGTATTACACTTCTGCGGGGCATATCCTGATCAGCCTGTAAAAAAAAATCTTTTACGAAAGAATAATTCAGACATGCAGTTGAAGGATTCTTAGCATTAAACGTTAAGAAACGTCTGCATTGAGGTCAACGCTTTTTAAGTTCCCAAGAACGTTGAGGAAAGCGAAGAATGCGAAGAATGCAAAGACGCTAAATTGTACCATATGTTTTCGTGTCTCAATGAGACACTTTTGTCGCGCCGCGGATAATTTTCACACAACACAACATAAAGTATAGGCTCAAAGGCTGTTGCAGTTTTGGCTCGAAATTTAATGTACCAGTGGGCTTTCTATCGATTAGAAGTTAGCTAAAATTTGCTCATTTGCTAAAGCGCTTCGACAAGGGTAGTTAAAACAGTCATTAAGATGAAGAATTTAATACCTTTTCTAAATTAAACTACTGATTTAGAAAGACCAATAATGTTATGACTTTAATGTTTTACTTTACTGTTATGACAATAATGTTATGACTGTTATGACTTGCTAAAAGGTCATTGGTAGACGTTAACGCGTTTAGCTGTACGAGCGAAAAGAAAATGCACAATTTTACTCTATTTTGAACGACTGCGGCAGGCCAAAATGGCGATTTTCAAACTTTCCTCGATTTTGAAGAAACTAAAGCGCGTTGGGATATTTTAATTGTGTTTTCGAAAATAACTCACTAAAGGGTTTATTTGGGCAAAATATGAAGAAATTGAAAATTTTGAAACTGTCGCGGGATTCTTGATATTTACAGAAACTGGCTCTTAAGCTTACTTTGAAGTGCTTGACAAATCGCATCCCCAAATAGCGAGCGAATTTTGTCGAAGAAGTCACCATCGCTATCGCTCTTCCCATCATTAACGTCTTTCAACAAACTTTCCTCACTTCTAGCACTCATTTCGAAGCAACTCACAACCTTTCCTGCAGTGAATCACGAGGGAGATTGCACCACACTTTTCACTTGCCAAACAGACAGCACTCGCATCAGAAAAGGACGAGGCTTTGACCTGTTTATGTACAAGTACGTTTAACGAATAATCTCATTTGTTCTTGAGCTGTGCAGGGAGTTGATATTCCCGCCATTTCGTTACACATTTAATTCACCCCTTCTTATTGGCCGAAGTTTTTCTTTCATTGAAAAACTGCTGGTCCTGCCATGAGACCGCACAAAACAAGATGGCGGAGTCGAAGGAGGAAGCAAATTTCAAATCTTTTTTCACCGCTTCGAAACCATGTGGGCTAGAGATGAAGTTTCTTCATGCAACTGCTCCGAGAAGTCCTATAGACATGTATACTGCCGATGCTTGCATTGCAACGGAAAAGCAACCACTAGAAAGACGGAATTGCGGCATTGGTCAGAAGCTCGATTATGTGCTGAAGGTGCTTCAGGCACTTTTGGATTTAATAGTTTGGACTCAGATGAGGAGTCGGATACTGAGACAACTGAGATGATAGTACTGTTTCACCTCAGATGCGATGTATAAATGGTATAAAAGGTTGGTTTACACGCAACCAGATTTGTTGGCAAGATTTTGTAAAGTAAACTTGTCGAACACAAAAAAATTCAACTGATTTTTTTCCAGGCCTAATTTAATCTTACGGTGATCAAGAGCCATTATGGCTCTTAAGGGACTGGTCATTATTTATCGGAAGGGGGGGCCTGGTGCAAATAGGGGGTGGGCCACCATTTTTTATGCATGGCTTAAAGGGGGGCCATTAAAAATATGCAAACGTTTTGCCAGCAAAAATGTTAAAAGCTGCATCTGGATGCCATCAGCAAATACAGCCTATTAAAATAGCTTTATACAACACCTTTTATTAACACTTACAAATCAGTATCTTACAACATTGATCTTATTTGTACTGTAAACATAACCAGCACCATCATCATCATATACATTCCCCAAAAGTAATGATAGCAACATTTCAGGTTAAAACACCGTAGTTTTCAATTGAATTTTTGTCCTTAATATTGCCAGGCGGTTTTTTACATGAGGAAACTTTCAAAGTTTGATTTTAAGTGACGCGACACAAGGAAACATGTCTTTTTCAAAACCGTAGTGTTCCGCGCGTTTTTGCTTTTTGTTCCTTTAATTGCTTTAGGAACAACCTAGGAACGCACAATATAGGAACTTTATTTGCACAATAGGAACAACGGTCGGCAAATTTCGGAACAATCTGGTCCGTTGCAGCAAATTGGAACACAAAGTTCCTTTTCATTTTAGTCAGAAGGAACAACTGGTTCCTCTTTGCTCTTTTCAGGAACAAAAGGTCCTCTTTCAACAGTTCCGATTTCCCTTCATGTTCCTTTCGAAGTGATTGGCGAACAAATGTTGCCAATCTAATTTCTCACTCTACACAGTAAGGAACAAATTGTTCCTATTTACTGGCATATCCACTGCTGTTCGGAACGCCTTGTTCCCTTTCGGTTCAAATTGTTCCTATTCATGCCCAACAGGAACGGAATTGTTCCTAATCGAGGTGGTTTTTTGTTCCTCAAAATGAGTGTTATGTTCCGCGTATAAATGGGAACAGGTTTCAAATTTGTGACAAAGGAACTAGCGTTCCATTTTGCGCCAAGTGTAAAAAGGAATAGGGAACAATAGTTCCTATTTATCGTAGGCTATCTGAAACTACTGTCAATCACCTCGGCTATACAAATTTATCAAAACATATATCCTTCAACAATCAAGTTAAGTACCAGACTTGCCCGCTATATGTTCAATCGCGTTCGGGCTTGCCCGCGCAAGTTCAGGCTTGTGTCTTTGTTCCTTTTGATTAATTGTGTACCAAATACGGACAAGAAAACAATGGGGCAAGGGGCAAGAATGACCAAGTGTGGGCAGAGATGGGCTAACAAATATCTCATTGGCGAATAGGATGATCTCTTGGGGACCCTTTTGCTAGTATAAGTGCGTGCATACTTTAGAATGATATCGATTTCAAGCTAATCCTTAAGATGAACAAACGAGTCAAGGATGTCAACTGGTCAAAGTTAGCAAATGCTTCGCCTAAACCACAGAGACTTCACTTAGAAGAGGATGATTGTGATGGTCTTTTTCACTGCCCAGTGCAAATTTGTAACCACGATGGATTCACTACGCAAAGAGGCTGTAGAAAACACGTAAAGAACAAGCACAGTTGGTACTATTACTTCGACGAGAAGCCAAACAGTGCTCAAATGGAATCGTTTCATAATCAATCCAAGAAAATTGAAGCCAACGATCGGATGATTCCACGTGCAACGAGAGCAATTGCCTCATTCGACTTGAAAAACAACATTGCTAAGAGTTTTTTCTCATGGCTAACTGGCAGCGCAGGGGTTGTAAAAGCGATCGACAAGCACAGCAAATTGTCAGCAGGTGTTTAAGGTTTCTCAAATTCTGTTGCGAAGACGAAGAGGAACTCACATTTGGTATTGTTGATTTTAGCCTATGTTCACCGAATCTCCTATTTACATTCGTTGATACGATGCAGGATGAGTGGAAACTCGGACACGTGAGACGCATAGGTTACTTGGACGCCATTGCAGAATTGGCGGATTTCAGAAAAGTAAATGGCGCATCAGAAACAGTATGGAGAGGACTGTCCACAGCAGAAATGTACTTAAAAAGGGTGCGAAAAACCGTCTCAAAGATGATGAGGTTGCAATGGACCAGCGAACTCGATATTGACGCTTTAGAAGCCAAGGGGCACTGGGCCACCATGGAAGAGCTTTTAGAGGTGGTGGGGCGTTACTTGCCGCGCTACGAGAGCGTGCTTAAAACATGCAGGGATAAACCAGATACTGTTTCGCCACTGGAATTATTGTTTGCTACCAAATTTCTGGCCGTCTATTTGTTTATCAAGGTTAAAGGCTCACGTCCGATGACATACCAATGTCTAACTGTAGAAATGGTTGACAAAGCTAAGACTAACGGCGGATTCATAGACCAAAAACAATTCAAGACAGCTGGAAAGTACGGTTTTGATTCGCTTTTCCTGACAGACACCAGTATGCAAGTCCTGGAAGGCTACATCAACCACATTTGCCCACTTCTCAAGCCTAATTGTGATTATGTTTTAGTCACGAGAAATGGTCGACAGCATAACAAGCTAGGAGAAGCAATGAGTAAATTGGTGTTCGATGCAACAGGCAAGTATGTTCACCCAACTCGCTACCGCCAAATAGTGGAGACGGCAAGCTCTAGAACTCTTAGCAGCAGCGCGCAAGATGCGATCTCCGAGGACCAGAAACACAGCTCTGTTGTGGCAAGAGTTCACTATCAAAAACGGCGATCTTGCGAAGTCGCCAGCAAAGCGCATGCATTTTTGGAAAGACTACAGGGCGAGAGGGGATCAGAGCTAGAGATGGACGTACGCTCCAGGCTTTCTGAGAATTCAAGTTCTTCACAAGAATAAGATGTTGGCAAAACCGATACGTCTTCTAATGACGAAGAAGACGTAATTAAAGATACAACACGCGAGCCTTTAGTAGGAGTGCCAAAATTGAGGCACGAAAATGCGTTCAGAGTGACCGAAACAAGCACACGACGAAAGAGTTTAATGTTCACCCCCGAGGAAGACAAATTTCTCAAAGCTGGACTTAAACGGTATGGATTTGGGCAATGGAAAGCGATTCTAACAGACCCCGACTTTCAGTTCCAAAAGGGAAGAATGGCTAACTCTCTTCTGAGCCGAGCCGCTAGAAGATTTGGATCATATTCAAAATTGATGGAGCGTTGACAAGGTCCTACTTAACGAACGAACTCAAGGGCATGTAGCTATCTTAAATTCTTGAACTCAAATAAATGGATTATTGCAAACTTTAGCCTTACGTAAAATGCAAAAACAAATATAGAAAGAGGAGATAATGTAAGCTAAATCCATAACGTCAATATTTATTTAATGACTGAATTCCTCGGCATGACCATGCCATCATGGTATTTGAAACTGACAACAAAGCATTAATAATACAAGTGTTCCGGGCATAAAGGCCTTCAAATTAGTTTAACTTAGTATATCTTAAATTGCATGTCGGGCACCTAAGTTGATCCTACTTTTTGACACGTTTCTGCGAACTGAAAAAGCTAGTCACCCGTTTCTGTCCCTCGGTTGTTTGGCTTCTCGAGAGTCTTGCTCGCTTCGAAGGTCTGTTGTCAGGTGAGGGTACTCGCCTCAGTAATGGTGAAGAGCCTGTGCAAATGCTTTCATCAAATGAGGGCTCGTAACAAGGTGTCTTTGGTGTAATGAACATGTCCACGCTCTCCGATTCGACGACCTCCTGGCTCGTAGGTAGAGTAAACATCGTCTGGTGCGTGTCCTCAGGCGGGTCGTAAGATGGTGTCTTTGGCGTATTACCATCGTCGTTTGCAGCCGTTGGTCTAGACATGTTTTGGTTGCTACCTTCGACGATAACCGGTAAGGGTGAGTAGACATCTCTGACGGAACTCGCGTACCTAGGATCCACTAATCCACGTTTCACACAGATTTCTTTCCTTTTTTCCATGGCCATCTGCAGGCGAAGGGTACCTTGTTTTTCGTGAAATGCATGGAGTTTCTCACAATCAATCTCCAAAAGACTGGGTCTGTGCCTCTCTAAACGCATATTGTTCTCAGCCATTTCTTTTTCTATTTCTGACAGCCACGGATTAGAGAATGCTTTTTTGACTTTCTCCTGTTCATCTCTTTCCCTTTGCTTTTCGAGACGTTCTGCCCTATCATTCAAGGCCTTTTGTTCTCTGCGGGCGAGGTCAGTTGGTAGTGGCTCGTCAGGATGTGTAATCAGTCGATCTGCCTGTGATTTGCTGGTCACTCCCAAATTTACTAGATATCGTCGACGTCCGGCGATTTGACGATCTTGGATGGCTTTGTGCTCTGTTTGAGCGTTTCGCAGGAGCATGCTCAGCTATCTGTGCCGAAACCCACCCGGCACCGCCTTTTCGAGCTCATGGCGAAGCTTGTTTATGTGGTTGTTATCTTCATTTTCATCGGACCTGTCGCTTTTGGCTTCACTCTCCTCTTCATCCGTGAGTGAGATTTCACCGCCCTTCGTGTTGCACTCGGGGGCGTGCTATCCAGTAGGGAAACGGACAAAATTCTCTGAATGTCTTCACTTTCTAAACCGTCCTCACGATCTCCTAAAGTCCTTCCAGTCTGTGCGGTAGTGGAGTTTGTAGCAACCATCTTTTGGGCCCATACGATGCAGTCCATTGCATGTTCTCACAGCCACTGGTTGGCCTCCGGGTTAACTTGCGGCAAGCTTCTGAAGAAGTACTTGTAAAGTCTTCGGTTCAGCGAGTCATTGTGGGCCTCGCCAAAGTCCATCTCTTGTTGACATGTAATGTACATACTTGCACGGCAGTGGAACCCCTGGGCCTTCTTCCATTTTACATCGTGGGATGTAAAACCGCCTTGACAAATTATCTTCCAGTCATCAATGTCGAGCAGGTTGTTGTATGCCTCGTCGAGAAAGATAACTTCCGTGGAGCCGTCAATCATCGACTTGTTAAAGCTCTTCTGTTTGGTTACGCGAGCAATTCGGCTTAACGGCACAATTTGAAACACTAGGCTGAACAGGCTCGTTTTGCCGCTGTCAGAAGCTCCGATGGCACATGGCACAGGTCGCTTATGTTCTTTATCTCTGAATAGCGCGAGGAAATCAGTGCAAAACTGTTGTATTTGCCCTTCAGGTAGGCTATTGGTTAGAATTTGCTCGAAGTATTTAGGATCGGGCTCTTGGAGGCTGTCATAGTGGACATACGCTCTTGGTGATGTGATACCTCGCTGTAGAAAACAGAAAAAAAAAGAACTGTTAAAACATACAAACATGTAATAAATAGGTAAAACAAGTAGAAACCTTTACCCGCCAACCAACGTGGAGTAGTCCTACATTAGGTAACTCGAAACTGAATAGCACTTGATTTGACATATTCCAAGGTTAATTATATTTGTATAGTAATAGAAAAGCGACTTTTCTATTGAACAGATACATTGTCATTTTAGCCAGCAGATAAATTGTAGCCAAGGAAATTGTGATAACGGAATTAAAACAACCTTTACTGATGAAAACGTATGCTCTCACCTCTGATTCTCGGATCACTCCTTGTACAAAAGCTCCTTCAGAGAAAGACCAAAACCAGCCATTCTGCACTTCAACCAAGTTTCGATCTATGTTAAGTTGGCCAACCAGGGAACTTTCTGGCTCACTCAGAAGTGGTAGAACTCGTTGAAAATGTTGGACAAGCCTGTCTTTGAAGCACTCGTTCCCCATAAGATTTAACAGAAATGAATTCATGGAGCAAAGGAACTTGAAAGTAAACTGTGATTCTGCAACTTTCTTGTACACATCTCCCCGGTAGACACTAAACTGAACCTTTTTCATTGCGGCATGGATGTCGTTACAAAGAACTGTTAGTGGGCAAGACAATGGCTTATGTGGTGTACACGGTATTTCTATGCCCGGGGTGCTGCTTTCGTTTTCATGGAGACCAAAACAATCGATTGTCAAACCAGCGCAGCGCAATTCTCGGATAGATGTAGTCATCATCGGTTTGAATTCTTCCCTAAGCACTCGCACACGAACCACATTTTCTGTCGACAACATTTCTTGAGACTGTTCTTCATCACTAATATCTATTTCGTCTTGAAGGGCGCTGTCAATAAAGAATAAAAAAAAAACAAGTTTACTATCTAAGAATAAATTTTTGAGTAGCGCATCAAAGTTTGAATTAATGCTCTTTTTCGTGTTGAAATTCCCAGATGGTCTAAATCGCACTTAATTAGCCACTTGCACCCTTGCATATTGTTACTTATTTGAGTCAAGACAGTTAATTAGAGACATTGCTTGACAACGAGAAGATGGCAACAATAAGGGTGGACTTCTAGGTGTTGATTTCTTTGGTTAACTATAGCCTTTACTGTAACAGTTTTGCATTGAGTATACTAACCTGAGACAATGCTGATAAGAAGCCTCCACAAAATTCATCAGGCAAGGATTCTTGTGATCTTTTAAAACTTGGCAGAGTTGGTTTAAGTCGTGAGAATTTTTTTTTCTTGATGCCCTGGAAAGATAGAACTCGAGGCCACATTTCCCAAGAGCACGTTGAATTTTCATGGGATTAACAGCTGAACCATTTTGAGTTTGGCAAGCCACCCAATACGAAATTGCTGGGAAAACTTGCTTTCCAGGCGTTGAAATTTGAGAGGGGTTTATGGCAGATTCTTCGTTAGACTTGTCGATTTCTCGTCCTTCATCTGATTTTGTTGATTTTTTCTTTTTGCTGTCAAGCTTTGAGGTGCTTATTGCCGAAAAGAAAAAGCAAACCTCGCTCAGTTTCGACAAGTCCAAATCACATTCATCTCGCTTTTCGCAGATTCAATTCCAGGCTTGTTGAATTTCTTCATCGCTTACTCTCCAAACACACTTAAATGCTACAACAGAACACGTTTTCTCAATATCTGCTATGTGACACTCCACTTTATCTCTTATAACTTTGCTGT
>NC_133203.1:21603947-21661447 GCF_958299795.1 Porites lutea
CTGAAGGTACAAAATGACATTCTCATGAATATGAATTGCAAGCATGTAACTCTTCTAGTTCTCCTAGATTTGAGCGCAGCGTTTGACACTGTTGACCACAATATCCTGCTTGCTCATCTTAAGTCAAGTATTGGCATTAATGGCACCGCCCTTAATTGGTTTACATCTTATCTTAACAACAGGTTGCAACGAGTCTCGCTAAATGGCTTTACATCTGACAGTTTTAAGCTTCCTTATGGCGTTCCACAAGGATCATGTCTGGGGCCATTGTTGTTTACCATTTATTCCAGCAAACTGTTTGAAGTCATCAAATGCCATCTACCTGAAGCACATGCCTATGCTGATGACACTCAGCTTTACCTGTCATTTAGTCCTGACACGGCTACTAATCAGACTGATGCGGTCATTGCCATGGAACGCTGTATATCGGACATTCGTACGTGGATGCTTACGGATAAGCTCAAACTTAATGATGACAAAACTGAGTTCATGTTGATTGGTACAAAACAACAACTTTCCAAAGTAAATATTGATTGCTTTACTGTAGGAAGCATTGACGTTGTTCCTGTCACTGTGGCAAGAAATTTAGGGACATGGTTCGATTCTAACTTGAATCTCCAGGAACAGATCCAAAAAACTTGTAAATCTGGGTTTTTCCATTTATACAATATTCGGCGTATCCGAAAATATCTGTCCCAGGAGTCTGCACGAACTCTCCATGCTTGTATCATTGGTCGTATAGATTACTGCAACAGCCTTCTATTTGGTGTACCCTCTGCTCATCTACTTAAACTGCAACGTTTGCAGAATGCAGCTGCTCGACTTATATCTAATGTCCCTCGCTACAGTCACATAACACCAGTACTATGTGCGTTACATTGGCTTCCTGTCAAATTTCGTATTGATTTTAAAATACTTCTTTTTACTTTTAAAGCTATCTACGGTCATGCACCTGGTTACTTGATCAATTTGATTGCTATCAAAGAACAGCCGCACTATAATCTCCGTTCAGCTAGCGGTCTTATCTTAAAGTATCCTAGTTTAAAACTGGAAAAGACTTTAGGGGATCGTGCTTTTTCATCTGCTGCCCCTAATTTATGGAACAATCTGCCCCTTCACATCCGTCTTGAGGATAATTTTGAACGTTTTAAATCTTTACTAAAAACGCATCTTTTTAGACTAGCTTTTGATATGTAATTTTTTTAGCTACTATGTAATATATTTAGTGTTTTTTTTTTAATTTTTTAGCGTTGTTTATTCTTAGCCTTAATTATTTTGCTCATTTTAGTTTTTATTTTCTTTTAACATTTACGTGTTGTCACGCGCTTTTGATCATATTTGCATGGAAAAGGCGCGTTATAAATTTTAAATTATTATTATTATTATTATTATAGGAGTTTTACAGGGAATACTTCTAGGATTGTTCATTTGTAGGATTTTATTTAAGTATAATTGTATCCCTGCTGGATGCAAAAATATGTCTAGCCCCGCCCTAGTCTAAACTATTACTAACAGTCTGCAGAATAGTTAACATACTGTCTTTTTACAGTTAGTCTTTGCAGTATATATCAAGGTAAATTTTTCACAAGGTTCCGAATGAAATTGTTTTCTCATGCTTGGCTCCTCATCATGTCAAAGTATTTTGTTTTAGCAAAATAAAGCGTTGTATAGCCTTAACTTTGTTTTTGTTTTTATTTTACTTCACTCAAGCAAACTTTCTATTTCTTTTTTTCAAAAGAAGGTTCCCTGTTGACAAGGCAAAGAATCTATTGCGATGAAGGAGCTATTCAAAGTATTAAAGGATCACAACAACAAGTTCATGCAGGACTTAGTAACAGCTTCCTACCAGCAGTGTTTTTTCCTGACTGTGGCGGAAGGGCTTTTTAGCGATTCTGAATCAATGGATGTGGAGGAATGTGGAACGGAAAACGTAGTCAGCGTTCGCGTCATCCAATCCTCGTTTAAGTCTATTCTTTCTGAAGCAATAGATAAAATGATGGGAGCGAAGTTAGTGATTGATCGTTATGGCTTGGATGGTAACAGCCAAGAATCCCAAGAAGAAAGAACAAGTGACAGCATGGAACCGTGACTAGGTGACAAGCTTACAGTCGTCATAAATGATATCTCGATTGCAATGAGGAGGCTGGAATACGCCCTTTACAGGGGCACTGTTTATAAAAAGTGTGAAGGTACCACTTACACCTACTCCTACAAGTGCGATGTGAAGGCGTTTGTGAACAGTCTAGCTGCAAATGAGTCATTTAAGGCAAGACTGCTGAGGAACATGAAAAAAGTTATCGATATCCTGGCTGACCCTGATTGTCAAGTAATTTGTCCCATTGTTGTCGACTACAACCTCATAGAGGTGAACGAAGGGAAATGTTGGTCTGTCTCAGAAAGACGGTTCTTGAACAACGCAATTCCAGCAGAGAAAATGGGCCTTGTGACTCCCAGGGCTTTCTCGTGTTATGATCCTTCCAAAAACCCGCAGCCTAAATACTTCTAAGACGTTTTGGAAAACAGCCTGACAGAAAATGAGATTGGTTTGTTTTGCGAAGATTTCTTGAGACTTCTGAATTTCAACCAAAAGAAGCACAAAGAGAGAGTGCCATGCCTTGTCGGTGAGCCCAGTAGCTGAAAGACAAGCCTGTTTTACCCAATACTGGGGCTGATTCACCACAGCAACGTAGCAACTGTAACCAAGCAGAAAGTGTTCAACAAGGCAATGATTGGCAAGAACACCGAGGTGATATTCATTGACGAGGCCACTCCGTCGACTCTCGATGTGGACAACTGGAAGATACTCACTCAAGGGGGATACACAGCCTGCGATGTCAAGTACAAAACGGCCAAGTCATTTTTCAATCGATGTCCCATGTTCATGACTGCACAGCAAAAACTCCAGTTCAAGGAGGAAGATCAGCAGGCTATGGACTGAAGGCCAAGGTATTACTTCCTCAAAACCCTGTCAAATCCGAAAAAGAAGGCCGCCCAGTGGCTGCGCAAGCATCCTATGGAATGTGTTGTGTGGGCTGCATCGAAAGCGAGGGTAGATACAGATGAAGAAGAAAGTTCTGATGACGACGACGAAGACGCAGACACAAACACACCAAACGACGAAGGCGCACTGCTGGAGACCGTGAAAGAGGTTTTAAGAAATGTGCAGTTGACCGACCTCTTAGCTGATTTACACGTAAATCCCCGAGACAAAGAGGACACTGCAGGAGACAATAACGGGGACCAAATCGTGGATGCCGATGATGACGATGAGACCACACACGCGTTAAAGAACTCGCTCGCACAAACTTTACCGGGGTCTTTGGATAACCGTCACCTCAGCCTCTTACTGGAAAAGCGTTTACAGCAAAACGATGAGAGGATGCGGCGGGAGATACAACGGCACGAGAGACATCAACAGCGTCTCAGATAGAAGGGCTTCTCCGAAGAAAATGTACGTTTGCTACCCCACGATCCAAACGAGCCCCTTCCCACACCGATAAGAAATGATCTGGCCATTCACGAACAGATGACAGCCAGGGCGGGTCGAAAAGAGAAGAAGAAGAAGAGGGCAAGGGAAGCACTCCAGTCACCATGGTTGAGGAATACAGAGAGGGAGATAAACGAATGCATGGTCACCCTGAAATCAAGTATTACGCCTGACATGAGAGAGTCAATGGATGCCCTGCATGAAATCCTAGAAGAAAAGCTCAAGGACCACCACAACAACTTAGGAACTCTTGGATGCCAGGAAGCCCTTGCGGAGAGGAAAAAGGTATGCGTGGAGCTCGGACTGTTGAGAGAGGAAGACCAACACATGGTGAAAACCCTCTTCGAAGCACTGCCAGTCCCGAGCTCGAGCCAGAGAGAAGAAATGGAAGAGGTATTAGAGCAAGAAAAGCCCAGAACGCCGAATTACGTGCCCCAAGACAACCTGGAACAATATGGCACGCAGTCGCCGTGCACGTTCAGCTACGTTACTAGATCTGACGACGACGACGATGAGGAGCAGCTATTCATAATGCCCTCTACAGCACCCAGAGCCCACAGCCTCTCACCTGCTCCGAAACGCAGCTATCAGAAACGCCGAAGTCAGCCCCCAACAAGTACTCCCATGCCCAAGAGAAGAAGAAAAACTCACTTTTTTTCTCTCAGCCAACGGTAAAAATTCAGAAAATCATTCAAATCAATCAATCGTGTTCAGAAATCAAGGAATAAAGTTAGCAGTTCTGTGACTTATCTGTGTGACAATAATTGATATTTGAAAGCATGCCTCTCCTATGTCTTGCCTAATATTAATCTTGCAATAGAGTTTCGAGTTATATGAAGTAACTAGAGTTCAGTGTTCCGGAGCTCCTCGCAAAATTCTGTATCGCTCACAATGTAAAGTTCTAGAATAACTTAGAAAGTGATCCGAATCTTCGCGCTGCACGGCTCAGCTGTGAGTTGGCTGTCCTTCCCTCTTGAAAATGAAATTCGGAATCCCTGAGAATCGCTTTCCATTGACCGTAGCCGTGTCGCTCAATGGCTGCTTTTAGATAATTGTCTTCTTCGGGGGTGAACATCAAACTCTTTTTTCTCGCCAGGAAATCTGTCACTATAAACCCATTTTCTCGCTTTAGTCTCGGGACACCTGAAAGACGCTTGGGTGGTGTTTCTGTGATCTTTTCTCCCTCGTCGTTAGAGGAAGTATCGGTTTTGCTACCATTTTGATCTTCAGATGACGCAGAATTGCCTGAAAGCCTCGAGCGCACGTCTATTTCTAGGTCTGATCCCTTTTTCCCGTGCAATCATTTCAAATATTCATGTGCTATGCTCGCCACCTCGCGCGATTGCTGCTTCTGATAGTGAACCCTTGCAACAACAGAGCTATGTTTCTGGTCCTCGGAGATTGTGCTCTACGCGCTGCTGCTCAGCTGCCTGCAACTCGCGGTCTCCACAATCTGTCAATAGCGAGTCGGGTGAACGTATTTGCCCGTTGCATCGAAGACCAGTTTACTCATTAGCTCTCCCAGCTTATTGTGCTGCCCTCCATTTCTTGTGACCAATACAAAGTCGCAGGTCAGTCTTAGTAGGGGGCGAATGTGGTTGATGTAGCCATCCAACACTTGCATGCTCGTCTCAGTCAGGTAAAGAGAATCAAAGCCAAATTTTCCAGCCGTTTTGAACATTTTCTGGTCTATAAATCCACCCTTAGTCTTGGCTTTATTCAGCATTTCCACCGTTAAGTACTGATATGTCATGTGGCGCGAGCCCTTGACCTTGATAAATAAATAGACGGCCAAAAATTTGGTAGCAAAAGATAAATCTATTGGCAAAACAGCACCCGGTTTCTCCTTGCATGATTTGAGCACGCTCTCGTAGCGCGGCAAGTAGCGCCCCACCACTTCCAACAGTTCTTCTAGTGTGGCCCAGTTCCCCTTGGCTTCTAAGGCATTGATGTCCAGCTTGCTGGTCCACTGCAAGTGCATCATTTTGGAAAAAGGTTTTGCGCACCTTTTTCAAGTAAATTTCTGTTGAACCCAGTCCCCTCAACACTGATTCTGATGCTCCATTCACTTTTCGATAATCCACCAATTCTGCAATGGCATCCAAGTAGCCCTTGCGTCCCGCGTGTCCCAGATTCCAATCATCCTGCATGGTATCAACAAACTTGAAAAGGAGATTTGGTGAACATAAACTAAAGTCCACAATGTCAAATGTGAGCTCCTCTTCGTCCTCACAACAAAATTTGAGAAACTTTAAGCACTTGCTCACGATCTGTTGTGCTTGTCGATCACTTTTACAGCCCCCACCACTGCCAGTTAGCCATGAAAAATAGGTCTTGGCAATTTTGTTTGTAGGATCGAAGGAGGCAATTGCCCTTCTTTTACGCGTTGTAATCTTCTGATCATTGGCTTCGCAGTTGTTGTTTTGATCGACATGAAGCGAATCGATTTGAGCACTGTCTGGCTTCTTGTCGAAGTAATAGTACCAACTGTGTTTGTTCTTTACGTGTTTTCTACAGCCTCTATGTAGTGAATCCATCGTGCTTACAAATTTGCACTGGGCAGTGAAAAAGACCATCACAGTCCTCCTCTTCTAAGTGAAGTCTCTTTGGTTTAGGCGATGCATTTGCTAACTTTGACCAGTTGACATGCTTGCCTCGTTTGTTCATCTTAAGCATTAGCTTGAAATTGATATCTTTCTAAAGTATGCATGCACTTATACTAGCAAAAGGGTGCCCAAGAGATCATCCTATTCGCCAACGAGATATTTGTTAGCCCATCTCTGCCCACACTTGGTCATTCTTGCCCCTTGTCCCATTGTTTTCTTATCCGTATTTGGTACACAATTAATCAAAAGAAACAAAGACACAAGCCTGAACTTGCACGGGCAAGCCCGAACGAGATTAAGCATGTAGCGGGCAAGTCTCGTACTTAACTTGATTGTTGAAGGATATATGTTTTGACAAATTTGTATAGCGGAGGTGATGGACAGTAGTTTCAGATAGCCTACGATAAATAGGAACTATTGTTCCCTATTCCTTTTTACACTTTGCGCAAGATGGAATGCTAGTTCCTTTGTCACAAATTCGGAACCTGTTCCCATTTATAAGCGGAACATAACACTCTTCTTGGGGAACAAAAAAACACCTCAATTAGGAACAATTCCGTTCCTGTTGGGCATGAATAGGAACAATTTGAACCGAAAGGGAACAAGGCGTTCCGAAAAGCAGTGGATATGCCAGTAAATAGGAACAATTTGTTCCTTACTGTGTAGAGCGAGAAATTAGATTGGGAACATTTGTTCCCCAATCACTTCGAAAGGAACATGAAGGGAAATCGGAACTGTTGAAAGAGGAACTTTTGTTCCTGAAAGAATAAAAGAGGAACCAGTTGTTCCTTTTGACTATGATGAAAAGGAACTTTGTGTTCCAATTTGCTGCTAACAGACCAGATTGTTCCGAAATTTGCCGACCTTTGTTCCTATTGTGCAAATAAAGTTCCTTTATTGTGTGTTCCTAGGTTGTTCCTAAAGTAATTAAAGGAACAAAAATCAAAAACGCACGGAACACTACGTTTTTGAAAGAGAGATGTTTCCTCGTGTCGGGTCACTTAAAATCAAACTTTGAAAGTTTCCTCATTTAAAAAACGGCCTGACAATACTGAGGACAAAAATGTTTTAACCTGAAATGTTGCTATCATTACTTTTGGGGAATGTATATGAGCATTATCTGGTTCTAGGTTAGTGTTTTCTTTTCTTGGAAAACTTTCTACATATTCACTAATCAAGTTTATAGCTTCAGTGGACAGGAGATACATACGTTGTAGATAATTTACTTGAAACAATGATAATGTAGATAGAACTTCCAATTTTAGGTTTTGGATTTGAATTACTTCAGATGCAGCAGCAGTCGAAATAAACTCTCGCACTTTCTGTATGTTGGCAGCTTTTCTTGAAACTTTCCTTCTTTCGCCTTTCCTTCGGTTCTCTTTCTGAGAATGCTTTTTGGTTTTTGTATTCACATGGGGGGCATGTTGGAACATATTTGATGTCTTCTCTAACTTTTCCTTAAGGCTTTCTTCTTTTTCTATCACCCTTTCTTTAACTTTTATAAGTTTTCCAATAAGTTTTTCATCAAATGTTTTTGGGTGGTTGTGCCCTGGAAGCTGTTTCCCTGCTTTGGAGAAATGAGTACAAAGAAGCGGAAGAGGAGGAGGAGTCTACTGAAGAAGAAAAAATGATTGAGAGTACCGAGCACTTTAATGTCAATGCGACAATTGTCTACACACGGTCGGGGGGAAGAGCAACTCAAATCCAAATTTAAGGTAGCTTTAAATAGAATGTCTATCAGTTGGACATGGTGACTTGATAAATACATACTTTTTGTTTCATGCATGCCAGAGGACAAGGGGGGATGGGGAGGGGGTTTCAGTCCCTAAATGTGATCGAAGATGATTGCTATTTTTTGGTTGTACATATGAGGTTATCAACTCGATGTAAGATTTTGTTCACTTGTCACGATTCTAAGAACAGGAATAGGTTTTTAATGTCTGTTTTTGTACTTGCTACAACCTCCGTGTCGCACCGCGTGGGTCTATCACTCTCGGCTCCATGTTGCCTGTTGTTATATAATCATACAAGATTACACTGGATTGGTTGATAGATAGGGTGCACGTGCAGAGCAACGTGCAGTGACAATGTAACGCAATATCATGACATCTTCCCCTTTTTATAGCGTTGGCATTCAAATAATTAATTACTAATTAATGTTCCTATCACTGTTCAGAATCACATAAAATTAAAAAAAAATGTAAAAAATATTGTCCTTGGTTGAAACCAAAAAGACAAATAATCAGCGGCTTAATCATTCAATGTTCAGTAAATCCAATCAACAGCTCAATGTTCAATGTTCAGTTCATATGGTAATCCTGATGCCACACAGGTGGTAGACGTCTGCGCTCTGAGCGGCGAGTTTCAATCCTTTGTGGCTCGATCTCCGTTCCCATTTCAGTGTCAGGTGACCCTCTCTCTGCTTCGGTTTCGACATGGAACTCCGGTGGTGGAGGTCCCTGCTCAATCAGGTTCGGCGCAGGTTTGAGGGTGGACTCGGGCGGATTTTACTCTACGGGACTCATAGGTGGTGCTGTTCCAGGGGTCAGGCACAGTTGTCGACGGTTGCGTCGGTATCGCCTGCTGCAAACTTCAACTTCATAAGACCTATTTCCCAAGGCTCTCGTGCAGGTCCCCAGACTCTATTCGTCCCTTCCAGGGAGTCACATCCTAATGGCCTGTCCACACTTTAGTGCCACTAAAGGGCGAAACTTTTTGTTGTACTGTTGAGCTTGTTTTGCCTTCCGCTCAGCCAATTTGATGGCTCTGTCCAGGTGGGATGGCTGCTGCAGGAGCGTTTCATGGGTTGGTAGGAACGTGCGTGTGCGGCGTCCCATCAGTCTCGGTACCGGTGATGTTCCTAGGCCCTCTGTTGGGGTGTTGCACCAGTCAAGTAGGGCTAACAGAGGGTCTTGCCCATCCGCTCTCACTTTCTTCATCAAGGACTTGCAGGTCTTCACAGCATTTTCTGCGCGGCCATTTGACTGAAGGTAACAGGGGCTTGAAGTTCGATGTTCAAACTGCCACTCTTTCACGAATGCACTGAACGCTGATGACGTAAATTGAGCTCCATTATCGGTAATTAGCACGTCTGGTATCCCATGTCGGGCGAACTGGACTTTACACACAGCTATCACGCTTGCAGATGTGGCCACTCTAACTTCCTGGACTTCAAAGAACCCACTCCAGTATTGGACTAGTAAAAGGAACTGTTGTTGCCCGAGGTCAAAAAAATGGGCACCAAGCATCGACCAGGGACGCGACGGGATCGGATATGGTTGCAGTTCCTCGCAGCACTGATCTGGCTTGTACGACTGGCAGATTGAGCATTTGGAAACAAAGTCCTTTACTTCCGAATTCATGAGGGGCCTTCGATTCCAATATCCGATCGGTGAATTTGCTTCAACATTTCATTTCTCAGGGAAGGGGGTACCAGCAATCGCTCACCAAGGAATACTAGTCCCTTGTCTTCTTTAAGCTCACTTCTTTTGTCATAGTAGGGCATTAGTTCAGGGGCACAGAGCTTCCTTGACACTGCCCATCCACCTTTTATTGCTCCGATTAGCTTTTGCGTCACTGGGTCGTTGGCAATCTCGTTTCTGAGTTCAGCGAGCCTGTATGGTGCAATCGAGAGGTTTTCTGAATGATCAATCTCGGCAAGTGCACAAATCAGACTTGTATCGTGCTTGGAGGCTTCGGTTGTGTTGCGGTATGCTCGACTCAGTGCATCTGATATCCACATCAGTTCCCCTTTTTTGTACTGCACATCCAGAGAGTAATTCTGAAGGGCCATCAGTATTTTCTGGAGTCTCTTTGGTGACTTGTGTATTGGTTTGGTAAAAACTGCCTTTAGTGGTTCGTGGTCAGACTCGATGTGCACAACTTCGCGCCCCAGGATGTACTGATTGAACTTGTCGGTTGACCACACGATGGCTAATAGTTCTTTTTCGATTTGAGCATATCGGGTTTCGGTGTCGGTCAGAGCTCGCAAGGCAAAGGCAATGGGCTGACCCTTTTGCATCAGTACTGCACCTAGACCAGTCTCATCTAAGAGGATTTGATGGAAACCATCCTTGGCATCACAGAGTGTAAACTTCTTAGCACCTGTTAAGCAGGAGGCAACTTCATTGATAGTCGGCAACTGGTAATGCTCTCGCCGTATGGCACGATTTAAATCTCTCGGGTCAATACAGATGCGTACTTTGTTTGGCTTCACTATGGCCAACATGCTGGATACCCACTGCGTCGGTTCTGTTACTGGAATAATAACTTTACAGTCAACAAGTTCGTCCAGCTTGTTTTTGATACGTGGACGCAAGGCTACTGGCACTCGCCTCGGTGCGTGGACAATTAACTGTCTATTGCTATTTTGTAGGCTCCCGGTAGGGCACCCAATCTGTCGAATACATCATCATACTCTTCGAGCAAGGAGGCGTTGGGACACTTAACGTGTAATGCTCGGACATCACAGTTATGTAAACTCACAAAGCCAAGATTTAGGCTGGTATTTAATGATAAAGTCGGTTGATAGTCGCCGCCTATGATGTTAAAGTCCAGTGACCTCCGCTGTCCACGAGACCACACGGGGAGGGTAACTTTACCAGCAATTTTGCGGCCATCTCCCGTGTACGAGACTATTTCCTTTTGGCATGGTTTGAGGCGATGAAGGAGTGTGTCCCCAGTGATTTGCTTGAATACTTGGGCGGGGAGAATGTCGCACTGCGACCCGGTATCTATTTAAACTGGACTTCTGTCTTAGGATCTGGCCTATAAATGTGGACCTTGACCACTGCCAATTGTTCCTGGCCTTTGCTCTTGCTACTAATGGCACCAATGGAGTAGGGGTCGTCTTCCATGTCAACAGCTTCATGGACCGCTGAAACTCTGCTTTTCAATCCTCAGGGATTAGCGCGACATTTATGAGCAAAATGATTCATGCCCCCACAGCTAAAACATGTTCTTCCATACGCGGGACAATGACGTCCGTGCACCATTCTGCAATTTCCACATTCTCTAGACGGTCTTCAAAATGCTTGTGACTTGAGTTGTCGTTCTTCTTCAAATTTTCCTGCAGATCCGGCCCTCTGTAACGCATGAACCGCGGTGTCTCCTCCAGCCATTTGCTTGACTTGCTGTTGGGTCTGTTCCAAAGACTTAATAATGTCGACTACTTGTTGGAGAGATAAATCATTCAAACGGAGAAGTCTCTCACGCATGCGATTGTCCCGTATGCCTAGTACGAGGCAGTCATGCAATATTTCATCTGGTGTGATTGTATCGTATGCGCAGTTTTTCGCGATCTTTCGAAGCTCCTTAAGATAAGTCAAAATGTTTTCGCCGGGTTCCTGGTTTCGGTTGTTGAACCAATAGCGTCTGTATATGACGTATGTTCTAGGAGTACAGAATTCGTCGAACTGCTTCAAGACTTGTGAAATGTTGTCTGTGTTTTTGTTTTCGTTCCAAGTTAAAGTATCGTGGGCTTTGACGCCATCCTCGCCGATAATGCTTAGTAACGTTGACACACGGACTATGCCCTCTTGTTTATGTACACCAGTAGCGATTTCATAATGCTGCCAAGCTGTTTTCCATGACTTCCATGTGGTGGCTAAATTGTCGTCAAAGATAAGCGCTTTGATGGGGAATGAAAACTTGTGTCGGCGGTGGTGGCGAAACTGTGGGTGCTTCAGCTGTTTCTGTCATCTTTTAGGCGTGAATAAATCCCGCTTCTGACACCATGTCACGATTCTAAGAACAGGAATAGGTTTTTAATGTCTGTTTTTGTACTTGCTACATCCTCTGTGTCGCACCGCGTGGGTCTATCACTCTCGGCTCCATGTTGCCTGTTGTTATATAATCATACAAGATTACACTGGATTGGTTGATAGATAGGGTGCACGTGCAGAGCAACGTGCAGTGACAATGTAATGCAATATCACGACATCACTCTTGGGCTGTTAGCAAATTATTTTTCTCTAAAATCACTTAGCCTTTCCCTCAAAAGTCACATGAATGTGCTATGTGCTCTAAAGTTAACTAAATTGTGGAATACAAGTTTATTGTTTGATTTAAATTATAAATAAATTAATGGGAGCATCGCTTTTAGCCCTGGCTAAATCTATATTTTAGTAGTTGTACAGCAGAACATAGTATATGTGCCATATTTTGCAGAGTATCTCATGGAGTCAAATTTTCCATCACCACACCGAATGACCTCTCCCTTTCCCTTAAGTTCATTCACAGTGGTGGTTTTGTATCGTTCCCAGTTAGCCAAAATAGCCAGAAATAGGAACTTGCTCTGGTGTACAAAGTATGTTCATCACTGTATTTACGGATACCCAGGTCTTTGAGCACTTTACGGACAGAAGCACCTGCTATGAGAATGGCAAAGCTAGGCAATATAGACCCTGCTGGAGACCTTCCGAGTACCAAGGGTTGTGATCTCCACACGAAGGCATTAAAGCCACAGCTTTCACAACATTGTGTAACAGTAACCATTGTGCTATTTTTCTCCATATAGACCTTTGGTCTTTGTCCTTTGCACTTGAAGCAAATCAGCGAGAATGGGGCCAGAAGTCTTGTGTAGAACACAATAAATTTAGGCTCTTCTTCATGGGGGATGTCTCTCGACACTACAGAATAATTCAAACATTTTGAAGCATTAACATTTGCTAAGTTACCTGCGATGCCTCAAATTCTTAAGTGTGTGGGAGTAAAGCACAAAAGAAAACTTTGCTGCTGAAAAAATTCAAAGAATGATTTAAAGATCATAAAAAGGAGAAGCATTTGCTTCAATTATTTTTGGGAGAAAATTCGCAAAACGAGCTCCTAGAAAACTTAGGCTGAATAATGAGGGCCAATTCTAGCCTCTGCAGACCTCTGATACTGTCAAAGTCAGTGAAAAGTCGGAGGATTCTGTTTTCCGGTTTATAATTAATAAGTTTTGTGCAAGATTTTTAAATGCATTTTCGTTTGCAAAAGGCAAAAAGTATGCTGCAAAGCAAGGAAAGTGATCAATTTGAAATTCGATGCCTGACACATGTAGTAGTTGTGGTCAGTGGTTTTCGTTGTGAATGCTTTCTTCCAAATAAGGAAGAGAACCCATGAGAGGCTAGGGAACCAGGGTTTTGCTCCCGCCATTTTCATCAAGCCTTTTACACATCATTGCGCAAAGATTTGTGTTTCTTTAAACATTGTCCGAGAAGACGAAATGCTTTCTGTAAAACTAACTCTCCAAGGGAAGTTAGTAGTTAGGATAGTTGTATCTGTATTTTCATTATCTCCTTGACCCTCCACAAAAGATGACCATTATTTTGTACTTCTGTCATGGTGGTGGAACTGTTTGTCTAAAACGCAGAGTATTGAAGATAGTTGTGAATCAAATTTTAATCGAGGTGAACTTTGAGCTGCCTTAATACATACGACTCTTTTTACATGGATTTCCGGGTGACCTGGTAGTTTTGTACCAGTATCACACACTGTTTAATGACACGTGGTTGAGTGAAGCCCAGTTTTCCTTTTAGATTGCAAGGTCAAATCATAGTAACAAAGGACACTGTAAAATACGTGGGGTTACCTTTGAGATTGGCAACGTGGGGGGACAAGAACTACTTTGCCATGCTCAAGGAAAAAAACACCACTCGAACGTTGCATTGAAATTTCGATCCAAACAGGCAGGGATTGGGTTAGATAACTACTTTGTACCTTCCTCATCCAAGGACGATAGGCCAGTGGAAGAACAAGGGACCTCAACATTAAATAATCACAGCCCTGTTTGTGGCACCACCAGACCTAGCTTAGAGAATCTTACTGTACCCCCACTGCCAAGAGAAGCCCCGACAAACCAGCCTTCATCTAGTCACATCTCAAAATGTGCTATCAGCAGAAGTCTTGTGGGCCATAAAAACTCTGGTGGGCCATTATTCGTGTAACAGCAGTACAGGTACAGACAAACTATTTGCCAAAATCTTCCCAGACAGCCAGATAGCCAAGCAGTTTCGGATCACTCACTGTTTCTGGGAAACCAATCTAGATAGCCTCGAAAAAAATCGTCTCGATAAAATGGCTACTCGATCTGCCACAAAGACGTGACTCGTTTAAAAAAATGAGCCTCGTTCTTGAAACGAGGCTTGTTCAAAAAACGAGTCCTTCAGAAAACGAGACTTGTTTAGAAAGGCTCGTTCTGAATATGAGACTCGTGGAAAAAGGAGACTCGTTTAACAAGAATCGTCCGGATAGACTCGTTTAACAAGACTCGTCTGGAAAGACTCGTTTAATATAAACTTTAATACTAAACTACGAGACTCGTTCGGAAAGCGAGACTTGTTAGGAAAACGTGACTCGTTCGTGAAACCAGACTCGTTGGACCAGACTCGTTCATGAAGGGAGGCTAGTTTATGAATTAATTAATGTATCCTTTTTACTTCAGTGTAAATGGTAAAGTAATGTAATTATCAAGAAAATTATTTTACTCGCAGTCTTGCGTTGACCAGAAACTCCGGCTTTGAATAGTCTTAACTTTGAAAAACTCAGATTAAGGACCATTAACTTCATATATTGTTGCTGGATTTGTTGATGTCAATGTAGGCAGGGGCAATGAATTCTTCTTTCATTTGGTGTGGAATGATTTATTTGAAATGTTTTTTTTTTCAGTATCTAACTAACAAATTGATCGGCCGAATATCACTAACGTAAATAATAAAGAGTATTGATGTAATTATTCTCGAGTTGTACCTTTTGTGTACTTAAAATTCAGTTTAATTTTTACTACCACTATCTGTTTCATCCTCAGAATTTTTTTTTTTATCGACAATAACCAACAAATAGGTTGCCTATAAGGTATAATAAAGTGCTTCTACCACTCTATCATTCTATCTAGAATATACAACACGATTCTATAATTGATGAAGAACATGATGTCAATGATTAGAATAAATACAAAAATTGCCAATCGAAATATTGAGTCTGAAAATAACACAAACATCTAAAAGGTAGAAGCTGTCAGCTGTCAGTGGGCGCTTTCCATTTTAACGGTGTGAAGTAAAAAAGGAACAGCCCTTTCTACTAGAAGTTGTTTTGAATTAAAAATGATAATAATAAATGGACCTACTGGTGCTACCAGCAGCATGCCAAATGATAAAATGAATTTCTTGTTGCTAACTGTAGAATCCAGGCTCTTACACACTTGCCCTGTTTCATTTGGCTGTGAAATTAAATTTGGCTTTTCCTTTTCATAAAAAAATTGTCATCAGTTTTTCTGTACAGATGGATAGCTGCCTCTGAAAACAACATTATTCACGGCTAAAAAGGATACCATCTATTAACAATGCTTTGCTCCATCAATTGCCCTTGACGGTATATCCAAAAATACATGGATAAAAAAAAGAATATTCACAATACACTACAATCTGCGACAAATTTCGGTGAGCACTTTTTAGGCTGGCTTAAAAATGAACTTTAAAATCTACCACACCTCGAAATACCCTTATACCCTTTACCACATTCTAGCCTTTTGGATATGTAAATTTCAGTAAGGTTATTTTTAGAGACGGAAATCTGTCTCCCGAGACGTCCGCGAACACTTATTTGTGGCTCTCATGTCTTTGCTGTGGGTTGTTTTGGTTTTTTGTTACATTTGTGCTTCAAAAAGTATGAATATGCAACTATAAATGTCAAAATTAAGATTTCCGGACTTCTCTGGAAAACGACTTCTGGTGTCCACAAATAACTTAAGTGAAATTTACATATCCCAGCGAAGTCCCTGAGAGTCCCTCTCTGTCTCATTATCCTCTCTTAGACTCGTTTATCAGAGGAGGGTGGGTCAAAGTGAGGGAATCGAGGCTAAAACTATTCAGAAATGTTGTGATCTTAATGGCATGCGTTGGGCTATCGTGTCGCAGATTGTAGGAGAATCTTTCGTCCAGATAATATTCAGTAATTGTTATGGAAAGTACATTTACCATTATATCTACAAACTAAACCACAATCTATCTTTGTTATCCTAAGGAAAATACATCGAATTCATTACTCTTGCAATAACATGCCAACTGTGGAAAAAGAGATGCATCATTCAAAATACGCCATCAGTCATACTGTGGATCTTTTGGGAACATTCCCTATATTTCAGAGGTAAGGATGAAAGAAAACTCATGTCCCTGAGTTGCAATTGACGGCAGCATGAAAAGAAATCGTAAATTTGGTTCTTAAACGGGCTATGTCATGACAATTTTGTTGTTCTGGGTCAATTCTTTGCTAATGCCGTTGCTTAGCTATTTTACTTATGCACAAAATGTTCCTGATAAAATGTGAGGTGGATATCTAATGAATTGTATCAAAATGAGCAACCTGTAATAAGGTTTTTGGTATTTTTTTGTTGAGTTAGCATCAGAACTTAAAAAAAGATTGGCCCAACTTTTTCAGGTTTCAATCCATTTCCATCATTGTCGTCCCTAGCAACAAACGACAGGAAACAGATTCAACCTCATAATATACTCTTAAATATCCAACCTAGACCATTATTTTGGAATTCAAGGCATATTTGGGATTTCAACGAATGCTAAAATAACGTGACATAGCCCCTTTAACCTCAGAGTTCGCATGTTATTGAAAGGCCCAGTAATCATTAAATTCAGTTGTCGGTTTTTGCTGTTTCCTTCCTTCTCTTTCTTTTTCTTCTGCTTTTGTGCTGTTCTTTCTTTTCCTTTTTTTCCTTTCTAAAAACGTGGTAGGCACGTCTTTATTTCCATCGTTCTTTTAATCTTCGTTCTTATCTTCTCCATCTTCTTTGGCATCCATTTCGGCATCTGCAATGACAATAAAACCTGCGTTACTAAACTCCAACCAGCCTAGAGTTATCGCACAATATCTTTCCCAAACACATAAAGACCCCCCTGTCAATGTTTAACAGTATTTGGCTTTACACAATGGCCGACGAGGCACAAAAATGAGCAAACAAATAATCTATAGAACAAAGACTTGTTGGAAAGATATTTAAGACTTGGCTACATGATGGCGTTACAAAGTGAAAATCGCAGCCTTTTTTTGGTACCAAGAACGTTCCGAGTTGAGAATTTTTAAAATGAAAAGTTCTTACCTTCCAGGGTTTTTTACAATTCGCCTTCTTGGTAATTGTAATTCCCTTCGAAGGAAACCTGTCAACAGGAAATCCAAGGGAAGTATTCTACCCATAAATGTCAAACAGTTATCCCGGGCCCTTTAAATATTGGATGGCTGTTTGACATTTATGGGTCGAATACCCCCCTTTTAGTTTACCCAACTAAGTGTTCAAGAAGTGAACAAATGCACTGTGGTTATGTTTATATTATAAGAACCGAGTTTAGTGATTTTATATCAAAATAATTACGCGTTTAAATTAACTTTCTGCGTATATGTCTTCTTGCTACTCCTAATTTTCATATGCATTACACAATGGTAGAATTCTAAGAATCTGGTCTCAAACGTCCCCGTTCATGAAGAGCCTGGTTTCAGGTGTTCTGGTTAGATTAGGGAGTCTATCGAGCGAGGATAAGTTCTTAAGAGCCTGTTCCCGAGTGTCCTGGTTTAAGTTCATCGATCGGGGAGAGGAGGGGGGGGGGGGGGTAAGTTGCCTTACATATTGTCTGATCTCAAGCGATCCAGAAAAAGTAATCAAATGCTTTCTTGTACCATTCTCATGTCCACCGAAACCGTGAAATTTTAGCAGCCTGGTCCCAAGTTTCCTGGCTCGATTAGTATTCTATTCACATACATTCATATTCATGCTCAGTTCTAATAAGGTATGGGAAAAAAGATTGATCAGCGGACTAAGCCAAGCTGGGACAGCTTGGCTTAGGAAGAGTTCAAGATACGACTCTCGCGATTTTTGGGCGGGACTGGGTGGGCCGTCCACCTCTTCGCGGCTCCGCTGAAAAACTGAGCAAGAATGGTCTATTTTCGCGCCAAACCAGAATTTATTATCGGTAATTACGTAATCGCACGTGAGACCGCTAGGCTAGCCATGAAAGAACCCATTATTGAATTATTTTAACCTCGCATATCATTATGAGTGTTGTGAATAGTATTCTATTCACATACATTCATATTCATGCTCAGTTCTAATAAGGTATGGGAAAAAAGATTGATCAGCGCCCAACAGCCCTCACTGTTCCTTAAATAGTCTTAGATAATTGCACTCCGACTCTCAAATCCTCTTACAACTTCCCAATCCTCAATCCTCCAACCCCTCTCATAACTTTAATCCCCAAGGACAGTAAGACACAGCTATACGTTTACAATTATAACCAAACTAAACTGGTATGAGTTTCCATAACAACATCTCTTCATTAAAGAAACGATAGTACAAAGGTTATAATCCATTCCAAAAATACCCTAGCCAAACAAAGTATCCTCATTCTGCTGGGCGTTTCCTCTGCTCAGCAGCTGGAAAAGCACACACAAAACGTTTCAGCTGATTCACATCCTGCCATGGAGCCACCACATTCTCAGCAGAAGGCGTAGCAAGTCGTCCCGACGGGCCATCATGTTTCAGAACCTTGGCCAGCTGAAGGTAATATAAGGCGGTATGCCTCCTAGCCCAACCCACGTGTGCCATAATCTCAGACAGATCCGCTCCTGTGAGGGCCAACGTTATCGCACAACCCGAACGAAAGCCATGCAATGTCTCACCATCATCAGCTTTCATCTGCTTGAGATACACTTTAAGACGCGCATCTGCTGCTGAAGAACTAAATGGAGAATCTTGGACACCATTATTAGAAGTTGTCGGACGAAACAAATATCCCTTTGTTAAATCAACGCCTAACTCCCTTGCCACTTCGACATATTGCTCAACGCCCTTCACAGGACAGATGACCGACTGGGGATTTCTGCGAACACCAAAGACATTACTGTCACCATCCCGCAAAGTCTTACCCCAGATATGATTAAATAAGAACCCATCATCATTCGGAAAACGAAGGATCTCCGGAACTTTTACCTGACCAAGATCTCCTGGGCGGTCCCCACTAAAGAACGCCAACTTAAAATAAGCTTGGTCACGTGCGATAATGAAACGGTCAAGTTTCGACTTTGATCTCGCTAGCTCGCCTTCAAGATACTTCGATAACTGAGTCAATTTGTCCACAAAGAATGGCGTGGCTTGTTTTGGAGTAACACGGGCCTGTAACTGCTCCGCTGTGACAAGACGAAGGTAATCTTTAACCAATTTATCAGAGGCTGGGTTACCAAGACCTAGCCGCTTGTCCCACTCTCCGTCCCGACCAATGGAATGGAAAATCGATCTTAACTTTCCTATGTAAGAGTCCACAGTCTTGTACGACAATCTCAAGGGGCAGCCACATGACTGTTTACCATGCTGACCCAAAAATTCACACGTATTGAGATGTACCTGTGTTTTGCCACGCTTGTCTTTAAAGATCAGGAAGCGACACAAGTCCCTAGGCGTCACTGTCGCGAGAGTAACAAAACCCGGCAGAGCACCAAGAAAAGCCTCAAGTTCCCTCTGAAGAGAATCCTTCTGCTTTTTATAACTGGTTGCCTGATCGTAGTGAAGTAACTGCTGCAACCGCACTTCAATTCCATCAAGGTCAACGATAACATCAGAGTGTTCCTTGCCAAGCGTTGTCATAACCTTTCGCTTGTAGCCACAACGTTGACAAAAACGGAAGTCAAAATCATTAGCGTGTCCACAGGTTGGGCATTTAACCGACTGGACAAACAGCTTTGCCATGACTGGAAGCTCCTACAAACCAGAAAAGAAGAACCCTATCATACACCACAAACCAGTAGCACAACAGGTCAAAATGTATGCCAAGACACACCTAAAAACACACTGCAAAAACCCAGAGATCTCCAGGAATGCCCTTGTGAGGCAGCCACCCCTTTTTGGACGGGACCAAGAGAGCGTTGCCATCGCCACGAACAGCCAGACATCTACTCTTTACAGCTTTATTCATAAGGAGAGGCCACCAGTACTTCTTAGGAAACACGTCCAACACCACTACTGTGCACGACTGTTTAAAACTCTGCAGAAATTTTAAGACAGGCCCCGTTAAGGCCATGGGAGGAAAAACATACGGTCTGGCCATAAGCGCTCCGAGGGAAGCAAGGTCCTGTGTGAAGAGATTTACACCAGACGATCCGGGAGAGGGAATCGGCGTAAAATGAGGGAGAGAATACCCGTGCGCATCCGTCATACTATTCGAATCCAAGGCCATAAGGTCGCAAGTATGGCCTTCCCTACCACCAAACTCCTTCTGAACAATCTGCCACAAGCCATCCGACAATTTACTATCTGAGTGGGACAGGCGCCTTGATGGAGCATCAGCAGGATTCTGACCAGTCGGAATGTAAGACATGTGCAGAGATAAGCTAAGCTTCGACGTTGTGAAGAAAAGCCGTTTCAATGCCATATTAAGCTCCAAGCTTCTACCACCCTGGTTGTTCCAAGCCTCGACAACGGCCTTATTGTCAACAAAAGCATCAACTCTAGCATTGAACAGTTTGTCTTTAAAAGCCATTAACGCCATGTCGACCGCAATAGCTTCCTTCGCGGCAATCCCCCATTTGCACTGCTCTTCCGTCCAATAATCTGATATTTCCTCACGATGAGGGGCTAACAAAACAGCACCCCAGCCTGATGCGGAAGCATCAGTTGCAACGGACACACGAATATGACGCTCATCCCGCCATGTTACCGGATCATCCCAACCCTCCAAAAACAGCCAATGGGAGATCTCCTCACGCAGATCCCCCCTGATGGGTATTAGCCTGTGGGGAGTACGTTGGCCACCGGCAATAGCTGCATTCATCTGCTTCGTAAACAACTGGGCTGCAGGTACTGCTAGACTAAAAGAGACACATTTCCCAACCAGGCGTTGCAAGGTTTTCACCGTAACCTTAGAGGCATGGAGTATTTCACGGACAAGTTGCAAGAATTTCTCCTTCTTTTCCGGCTTTAAGCAGAACACCTCCCTAGAAGAATCCGCTAAAAAACCAAGGTAGGGAACCACTTTACTTGGGAACAATATTGACTTTTGCAAACCAAGGAAATAGCCCAAGCTGACAAGATGGTAAGCAACAAGAAATATAGCCGACCTAGCCGCCGCAAGATGACGATCATCAACAGTGTTAATAGTAGCGTATTCCCCCTTATCGAGTGCCACCTGCAGTTCGCCATTGTGTCGATCATCGATGTAGAGCAAACAAGGGATTCCTATAGCTCTAAGGAAATTACTAGCCAACAGGCCAGTAGTATGATATACAAACGGGGAGATCTTCCACCCAAAAGGAAGGGTATTATACGTGAAATACCACCCTCCCCATTGGATCCCAAAATACGTGCGGCTGTCTTCAGAAAGAAGAATATGGTCATAGCCAGACTTATCGTCTAGGACCGTTTGGTAGGTATCCTTGCCCACGTAACGCGGTAAATCTATCAGCCTGTCTAAAGAGAAAGGCATATCACGCATCCATAAATTAAGATAGCGCGCATCGTGACATAACCTTGGCTTTGTTGGCTCAACTGTAAGGGGAAGAACAATAAATGGAGGGTCAACCACACCCACTCTCCCCAACAGCGAAATAGCTCCAGATCTCAAGTGCGCAACTAACGTTTCCTCCACAAATGACACAAAAGGCTTGCAAGAGACATTGTTCTTAAACACCTTCATCGGAGGCTCGTCTGAATCGAACAATTCTCCTTTAAAACTTCCTTTAAAATGCTTGAAAAACGGCTTAATCGAGACCTTGTCCCTTATCCACCCAAGAATCTGTGCCTGTTGGGGTGACGAGCTATCTCGCGCAATGTACTGCCAATACTCGAAATGGTTATGCAATTCTCCAGCTCGAAAACAACGTGGATCACGGAACAATAACTCCGAAATATCACCAATTAACTCTCCCCTCTGTATCCTCTGTAATCTAACACGGTCACAGGCTGTCACTTCTCCACTGACCTCGACGGGGTTACCAAAACAATCGACCCAGGACATTGGAAGCTCAATTTCTTTGCCTCGTAACTCCTGAAGTCGAAGATCAAAGGAGTCAGATTTTTCCCAACACCACATGTTTCCCTAGGAAAAAGGGGTAGTGAAGACACCTTTAAACACTGAATCGCCGAAAAATCTAAGACCATATTAAAATCATCCCCGTCAAAGTCAGCAGAGAAATAACAGCTAAGACCAGCGAGGCTGGAGGGCCCTTGTCTCAAGGATACCCCTTTTTCAAAGTCGTTATAACTATGCTGACAAAATAGACAGAGTAAAATATGCACTAGATTGATTCAATACACACAAAAGTTTGTTTATTATCGCAAAGAATTAAGCAATATTACAACACACAGCCTTGTCCAGGCGGCCTTCAACCTATAACACCGGTGCGAACTAACGAGATCTAAACACAAGCTACTTGTCTGATTTGGGATCCGTTTTCCTCTGCTTGGACTTCAAATCAGGACAATCAGCTTTGATATGACCTCGCCTATGACAAAAATAACATCGCAAAGAAAATAGACGAGACGGACGTGCCACACCAGAACCCCTGTTGTCGTTCGCTTGAGGCTTCTTGCGATTTGACTTCTTTTCTACTTTAGAAACGATATCCAGGACCCTCTCGTGGTCCTTGTCTCCTAATAGGCGCATAACAAGGTCCTTGAAGTGGTCCTTCGACAACTCCACCTTTTCCCTCGCCGACTGATGAACGAGCCGATAGTAGTTCTTCCTGTCATGATTATGGTCAGCGGCCTTGTTATGCAGAGTCTCCAGCATCTCAAGCACCTCATACTTGTTAAACTCTATCAACGGGCGGGAAGCATAAGCCAAGATCTGTTCCACGAGCTTCTCAGGCGACGCGTTGGTTACTGCCTCCACTGACTGCTTTAACTGTGTCACCTCCTCACGCAATCTCTCCAAAGGAACAAAGAGACTCTTAATCACCGCCCACCTCAATGTGCGAAGCACTCAGTGTTATGCATAAAAAACCTCATTACAGGCCTCGTGGAAAAACAAAACATCACGTAACTTCTCGCGTTACCATGTATAAACATCCTTCGGCAGGCACAGCCAAAGGAGAAAATACAAGTAAGACGACCTAGCAACGTTCAACAATTAACGATGACCCATTATCATAACTCATAACAAACATCCAAAGGCCACATCAGCCGAAGGAAAAGACAAAACACAAATGACACCTCGCTGTCACCATTCGTAACCATCCCACGACCGCAAAAAGGCTGAAGGAAATACAAATAAGCGAATTCACGGCGTCTCTCTAGCCAAAAGCTAGATGTCACCGCCGAACAAAACGGCCACGTCGCTTGTACAATAAGCGAGTCCACAGCGTTCCTCTAGCTAAAAGCTAAACGCCCAACGCTGGTCCGTCAACCAACCACCGCCGAACAAATCGGCCACCTCGCCTGTACGGTTTGTAACCATCCAACGACCACAAAGGCCGAGGAAAATACAAACAAGCGAGTCCACGGCGTTCCTCTAGCCAAGAGCCAGGCGCCGACCGCTAATCCGTCAACTAGCCACCGCCGAACAAATCGGCCACCTCGCTCGTACGGTTTTGTAACCATCCAACGACCACAAAGGCCGAAAGAAATACAAAATAAGCGAATCCACGGCGTTCCTCCAGCCACAAGCCAGACGCCGAACGCTAGTTCGTTAACTAGCCACGCGGAATAACCCGACAATCTTCCGAAAAGATTTCGATAACAGGCCGCGATCGGGCCAAAAGCTCTCCGTTATTCTCTCCACCATGCTGTGTGAAGAACCTGAAAGATACGACAGACAAGAGAATATGCCACGAAAGAATTCATAACAACTAAAAGAGAACTACCTCCAGTTCCTGAGGCTGAGCGACATTAACATTCTGGTTGCCATCCGGTGGATTCACAACCGGCGGATTCACCACTAGCGGGTTCACGACCGGTGGATTCACGACTGGCTCTACAGGATCGACAAGTAACTGAACGTTCGGCTCCGGAGGTTGACCCTCAGCCATCAGGAAATCGTTAAGAAAATCGCGTGGGTCGTATCTTCCAAAAGAAAAGAGACCAGCTCTTCGCGGCTCCGCTGAAAAACTGAGCAAGAATGGTCTATTTTCGCGCCAAACCAGAATTTATTATCGGTAATTACGTAATCGCACGTGAGACCGCTAGGCTAGCCATGAAAGAACCCATTATTGAATTATTTTAACCTCGCATATCATTATGAGTGTTGTGAATAGGAAGTCTATCTACCGTGGGTACATTCCTAAGAACCTGGTCCCAAGTGTCCTGGCTCGATTAGGAAGTCTTTCAATCGAGTTTACCTTCCTAAGAATCTGGTCCCAAGTGTCCAGTCTCACGAAGAGCATGGTCCCAAGTGTCCTGGCTCGATTAGGAAGTCTTTCGATCGGGGTCACCTTCCTAAGAACCTGGTCTCAAGTGTCCTGGCTTGAGTAGGACGTTTTTTGACCGAAGATGAGTTGGCAAACACAGAACCTGGTTCCAAGCGACCACGCTTAAAAGCAAGGACATATTCACTGCCTCGTTAATGCCTTTTGTTTTTTTGTTGATAGATTCCTAAGAGCCTGGTTCCGAGTGATCCAGTAGGAAATTATAAAATATGTAATTTTACCACCCCAACATGCTAAAAAGAAAACTGTGATAGAATCCTAAGAACCTGGTCCCAAGTGTCCGGGCTCACGAAGAGCCTTGTCCTAAGTGTCCTGGCTTGATCAGAAGGTCTTTCGACAGAGTTTACCTTCCTAAGAACCTGGTCCCAAGTGTCCGGGCTCATGAACAGCCTGGTCCCACGTGTCCTAGCTCGATTAGGAAGTCTTTCGACCGAGGGTATTTTCCTAAAAGCTTGGTTCCAATTACCCTGGTTCAATCAGAAAGTTCTTTCCCCGAGTGCACAAAAGGGTTTAAACTATTAAGTTCGAATAAATGAGTGCCAATTACGTTGATTTCCTAACCTTAGAGTGGGATTATGTTTCCATTTCTGTCTCCTCCTGTACAAGTAATAGAAAAATGTTAATTACTACTAGCAACATTTCGCCACTACGAGCGTAGGGGGTGGGTGCTAAGAAGTAAGACAGAAGTCCATTTAGACTATCCACTGCATGAGGATATCTGATCTCCTTACAATTTTACCTATTGAAAATATCTAAGATTGTACTCAGGGCGGTGTATTACATAAAATGTAAGCAACTTAAAGGCTAATGCTGCATTCACAGCGAGGTTTAAACATGTTTTAAAGGTGTTTAGTTAAACAAGGTTTAAAATTTTTTTCTTCATAGAAGTTACTATCGGGTATCAGTTCGTTTTATACTTTCTACCTACTCTTTCAGTAAGATTCAGCGTCTCATCGTGGCTGATTGTTTCCTGGTGGGAAACAAGATGGTCCCCTCTGTGTATTGTAAAATAGTGGGGCAAAATTTCATTTGTTCCTGCCCAATCGTAGATTTCCTGTTGCATTGAGAAGAATAACATAAGAATGTTGTGAATATTTCAGTTATTTACGGTTCTACTTCTCATTAACCTTGAACGTACTTGTTTGTACACAACGCATGTTTTGAGTTTTGTTGCATTGTACTGAGTTATTAATGTGTCATGTAAAAATTTAGAGTAATGGTTATGGTTTCATTTTTAGCGTGTTCGGGGCAAGTCAAAACAAGTGTCATGGGGCTAATTACTTAACTTTACCTCTCAGTTTGTACCAGGTAATTAAAAAAATACGCAGATAACTTAGATATTATTTGAAATGACTAACTCTTTTTAGGTAGTGCTGTTCCTTACCTGAAAATGAGTGCCTCTTAAATTTTCTTGAGAATGTCCCTGTCGAGGCACGAATTAGAATCGTCAACCCATCCTCCGGCTCATCAGACAAGCGGGCTTTCCTTGCCTTTTTTTCATTATCCTGCAAAGTCGTTGCAGCTAAGCTTAAATGTTTATGAACACGTTATATTCAATGCAGAACGTAAGGGTAGCAAGAATACTGGGAAGCCACTGTTGATTTCGCTTAAAGCCACTAATATGTTGTTTGGATCTAGCCACATACGGCAAACAGGCATAGAGGATAGGCTTCTACTCTGATGGTGCAAGTAGTGTTTACCTGTTGTTCAGCCTTTCTTGGATCACTTTCTTCATGTTGTGCATTCTCCAATTGCGCTTGACGAAAGTTGTCATCTTGTTCTTCCCTCTCCGCCCGGAACTTGTCAAGTTGTTCTCTGCGAAATTGAAGTCAAGGCTATTAGATTACTTAACAGTTGTACATTTGCCGATTGAGCCCCATCAGGCAAGCATCAAAAGACATGCAGGCCTAAAAAGACTGCTTATATACATCTGCATGTATGTACATGTACACTGTTAAGGCTTCGTGGGACAGCGTTCCACATAATAATAATAGTAATAATAATTAGTAGTAATAATAGGTAATTAGTACTAGTACTTCCACCGAGTGGCTCTTCGCCCACTTTTCACCTGGTAATAACTAATGAAAGTATAAGCTATGAATTGTCTTCAGCTGGCTACATACTTAAAAATTACAATCGAAAATACATGCTTACAATTACACAGATTGCTTCGATTATCAAAGTGTTTGAGACTACTAAAAACACCTACAAAATTGATGCATCGATCAGCACTCATACACTGGAAGATAATGGTCGATTCTACATGTATCTTTGCGACGACAGCACTTTGAGGGCGTCACAAGTCTTTTCCAGGACCTCGGACGTGTCCAGGATGTCTATTTCCGTAAGGTTGTTATGTGTTATAACACAAGCAGATTACAAAATAAAAATATGTTTTTCTTATTAACAATCACAAAAAAGGTTAGGTTGTGTTATAGTAGCTGAAATTTTTGTTCCATCTGAATTTCCTAGAGGCTGGTTATCACGGACGGAGAAACATTGGGGGAAAAGTTCCTTGTGTGTGACTTTATAATTCGACATTGAAGAAGATACGAGGTTACGCGTATTAGCTTGTGTGCTTGATTTGAGGTCTTTAAGCAATGCATTCTTCTTTATAACAAGAGAACGATATCGAAGGAAACTTAAATTTTAAAACGTACCATGAAGTTGCTTCACCAACGTTGACTTCCATGTCGTCGATGGCAGAACATAAGAAACAGCATGGAGTTTGCAGTGTTTCGCACACTAAACATGCTGCAAACTTCAAGAGACAGAAATCATGCAATTATTGATTATAGTTATAACGTGTGTCTTTTAGCGTTGCCAGCATTGTGAATGCTGATTCAGGTCAATGTGTATGATAGCGTGAAATTAACATTTACCTATTCTACCATTAATTGATGTAGTCTCCACAATCCAGAACAATTACTGCTGGTTCTTACTATTCAGCCATCTAAGAGCCCTGAAAATGATCAATTAAATGTCACTGACGCGAAAATTATGTCCACTTTGCCCATTCATAAGCATAATTTTGCAAGTTTAGGTTTGATTTTAATACAAAATCAATAATTATCCATAACCAGATACATGTCTGTAACTTTTAACGTTTCGATTAGTAGCCCTAATAATCAATCTGCATACTTGAGATGCTCAAACCAGTCCTACTAGCTTCCTCAATAAAAGAACAGTATATCCAAAAACGTTTAGCAACAACTGCACATTTTCGCATTCTTATGTGTTCACTTGCCTACCTTACAATGCCTTCTCTGATGGCCATGTTTTCCTTTTTAGGGTTTCGCAAGATTCTCCCCATCGCTTTATTCATTTTGTGTGCCTGCCAGCAAAGCTAAAGAACAATACACAACATAAACTAGTTTATGTTTATTAGTAACTTTACCCCATCGACCAAAGTGCATCGGTTTTGGTGTATTTTTAGTTATTTCCTTCGTCTAGATTATGTCTTTTTATTTGTTTCGTTAAATGCTTAAGTCTACTTGTTTTGGCCAAATAGGGAATAGCTCTTTGCGGGATTCAAAGGCAAACATTCTATCATTACACGAATAATAGCAGGTCGTGAGTTTAGTTATTGTTAATACTAGCTTAGTACTAGCCTAACTGCTGCATATTCTGACGAATACGTCCTGAAACAACAGAGAAGGGTGCGGGGGGGGGGGGGGGTTGGGTGGTGGGAACACTTGAGTAACCAGTCCCATGCATTCCTTACTTCAAATACCATCAACCTTTACGCGTGTGACGGAAGAAAGGTACATATCTTTACCCCATGGAAAGAGTCCACCAGAAAACACGGCAAGAATGTGTCCTCTCCCTTGCAGGCAGCCAGAAGTTCTTTTTCTAAACGAATCACTTCATTCGTTCTTGAAGGTACGTTGGAACTGTCTTCAGGGTAAACAACGAAAGCAAATTCCAATCATAATTTTTCCTCCATAAAGGCCTTACATTCATATAAACTTTCACTCAAAAGCTTTGTATGGTTTGAACGAACTATGGGTGATTTAAAGTTTCTCTTGCCTCCCAACCCTTGGGGCGACAGGTTTTCTTTGACTGTCCCAACTGTATTTAAGTTGCAATTCAAAAGAAAAGAAGAAAACATTAGTTTAGCTGTAGCAATAAAAAAATTGAATCGATTAACAATAATTTAAGCTTCGAGTACGTTTTGAGGACTGGACAAGAACTTGACCATAAACGTGTAATCAGCACAATTATTGTTCATGGCAGTTATGAATATTTGTTTCCACGAAGCATCACGTACCAGATGCATTACTTTGGCTGACACTGCCAAAACACACCTTGCCCTTTAATTAGCACGAGTCTGATAATTGAAGCTAACAGCCTAACCAGAAGCTTGCTTGTCACCTTGAAAAGGTGATAAGCTTCTGCCTTAACATATTAGCGAGGAGGCATTTAAAAACCAACAAGAGACTGTAGCATTTCAAAATTTCAGTAACAATGAAACTGTATTTTAACAACAGCATCCACATAGTATGAAAAAAAGGTCATGAATTACAATTCTTTATAGACCATACTGTAATTGCTGAAAATCTGGAGGTCGCGAATAATCCAAATCTCAACAAAAACAGGGGTAGCACGGTGCGAGGCGATAGATGATTCGAACTCCACGTGATAGAATATCAAAGCAGATTTAATGATAGATCCTTAGAGTTCATCACAATGTTAGTCGCGTGTACCACAATCCAATGTAATAGCAATGTTCGTAGCCTAGTTACGACGTAACAAAACGTAGACGTAGACGTAGACGCAGCTAAACGTAGGTTCGAACTGAAAGCGATAATAGGAACCTTAAGCATCGACGACGACGCCGACCGAAAGTGAAATTTTCCCGCACGAACGTTCTGGGCATGCGTTAGGTTGTCAAAACGTCGTCCAGCCTTCGTCGACGACTGAATCTGAGCAAATTTTCGCTCTGGTGAAAACATAAGTAAGCAACTAAACTTTTTCATGCTGATAATCATGTATTTCCACCTTTTGTTATAATGATTGTTTGATGTATTATTTGCGGACCAGCGGAAGTCAAATGTTTAACAGTTTAGCTATTTTTAACAGACTAAAATGACTTTCTTTCAGAAGCATCCGAAACCATGGCCGGCCACATTTCTACAGCCGAGCAAGAATTCGTTCAAAAGAAATGTAAGTTTTTCTGTAATGATCTCTTTAAGGAGAATTTTGGGATATTTGAAGTCATGTTCTTCTTATTTTAAACCTGCATGTGATTGTGCTAATTTTAAGTTGCACTTCAAGATATAAATCTTCAGTTTTGCTTTAAAAATATATATTTTCGTGCTCTTTTGACAGCGAGTAAGTCCAGGTATTTTGTTTGGACGGAAGACCATGATGTCTTGATGCTTCGCGAAGCTGTAACGAGCGAACCTTACAATTTTAAACCGAAAAGCACCGAGAGAGGGAAAGTATGGGAAAGCATCGCAGCCTATTTGAATTCTCTGAAGACTCCAGAATTCAGGGTTACAGCAAGGGCAGTGAGAGATCGATATGCACTCCTGATCTCCCGGCACAAACTAAAGCAAAGAGAAGAAGAGAAAGCCTCTGGGATCGATGTCCCCGAGCTCACAGAGCTTGATGCCTTGCTGGAGGAAATTCGAGAGCGAGAGAAAAGCGCAGAAGAAAAGAGTGACGCCCTGAGAAACGAGAGGAAGGCAAAAGATGAGAAAGAAAAAGCTAAAGCAGAGGCAATCAGACAGGCGGCTCTTCAGACAATTGCAATTAGAAAGAGCGATGATAGTGGCGAGAAACCAAAAAAAGCTAAATTGAGGAGGAGCACCTCTGATGCAATCGGATTTTTGGCCGAGAAGTCAGAGAAAGAGAGAGAATTGAAAAAGGAAGAGTTAGCCATCAGAAAAAGAGAGCTTGATCTAGCAGAAACCAAACAAGAGGAGGCTGCACAGCAGCAACAGACCAGGTTCTCAGCGCTGATCAACACGATGGAGCAACAGCAGCAGCTTCAACAGCAAAACCTTCAAATTATGCTTGACCAGCAAAACAAGGTATTTATGGCATTGATGGAAAATGTAAAAAAGCATTAAGCTCGAACCTTATGAATGTGGAAGAGCCCTGAACTTGTTGAGTTGACTTTTGTTATGACTTTAGTTATCTTCAAGAGCATTGTTGATGGATGTAATTATATTTCTTTCCTATGGAGAGTTTTGTAAAGTTTCTAAAAGAAATAAAACATCGTTTTTGCTAATAGACAGATGTTTTTCTGTACAAAGGGGCCTAAATGTCCAAACTTTCCCCTAATGTACAGTCACTAAATGCACAAAATAAATCTTAAGAATAGTATTTATAGCTGGGTCTATTTTTTTCTATTGTTTGATTAGCTGTGCTTTGATGTAATTAGCTCATAGTATTTCTTACATTTAGTGAGTCCACTATAGAAATTGAGCCAATTTCGAGCATCATCAAGGCAAAATCTCTAAAAGAAGCATGGGTATCTTCATTCAGTCATGTTAGATTGGGGTAGCTTTCACTCAGGGTTGACTGTAAAAATTCATTAAGTCACCACGGTAAACGTCCTGGGTTAGTGCCAGCCCAACCTCCAACAAACAAGCCCTTGGGCTCCTATATTTGTAAAATGTTTGATAAAGGAATTCCAAAAAAATAGCCTGACTCTGCAATGTTGTGCTTAATTTTTTTTGATAAATCTCTTTTATTTATATTTATAAAATTAATCTAAGTTAATTAACCACAGTTTTCTGAAAAATGGAAAATAAAGTTGGGAAATAAATCAATAGTTACAATAACATTTCTTGAAAAATAGAAAACTTTTAGAAATAAAATTGTGCTTACTTTTATTATTATTCATTTTCTCTTTAAAAAGTTCAGTGGTGTGACAAATAGTCTTTAACTTATCAGCATACAAATATTTACCATAGTTAACTGCAGTTATAAGGTTTTGACACATATTTTATCAAAGGCATTGTAAACTGGGCAATAGTGTGGTTTCCTAGCCAAAGTATGTGTCAAGAGTAGGTGGCCTAAGGTCAAAAAATTCTGAGGTCATGTTACCATACAAGCATGTCATTGCATTACGCAGTATGACAAAAACAACATAGATTTTTCCAACACTGCTGAGGAAAAGCTTCAGATCTTTTTTAAAGTCATTAAACTTAAACGAGTTGACTACATCTCCGAACAGCCATTCAACAGAACTTCTAACAGCACTCATCTCTGTATTGTACTGCTGCATTTGTGGCGTCAATACACCATATCTAAAGGGTCCTTGCATCTGCACTCTAAGGGGCTAGGCAGGGTCACCATAAACACAGACTTCCTGGCCAGCTGGATTGTAGGCAAACTGATGAAGGTCGTGTAGTAGCTGTGAATCAGCAAGCATTCCTGCATCATGTTTTCTTCCTTCTAAAAATAGGTAGGTGATGGTAGGTATCAGTGTAAGAGTAAAGGTTGCGGACAATTGGGTTGCATAAGCTGTTGATTATATGAGTACTTCAGAAACTTTTTCCTAATTTCATCTTGAGTTTATATTTATTTCAAGGGGGGAGGGGGACAGTCCCCTCTTCCCTCTGGCTATGCTCCCAATAAACTGTTGAGGTGATCTCACCTTGGTAATCATTATTGAGTAAGAAAATCAATAAATTTAGCCTGTCGTATAGCCTTGAAAAATGTTTCATTTTTTTTTTCATTTTTTTTCCTTTTTTAAAATAACTGCAAGGTCTACAAAAATAAACATTTGGTCACGTCCCTGCTGTAAAGCTGGTGGCCTGTACTGTTTTGTAATTTACCAACTGGGCCATATAGATTTCCGATCAAGCCATTTGGCAAAGCAATGCTTTGAAATTTCAGGGCATGAACCCTTTTATGCCCATTGTAAAGAAGTCGCTGATGTTCTCCAGGTCTTGATAAAGGCCTAACGGTACCGTCAATAAACCCAAAACAATTGGGCAGTGGGGCTCCCCTGGCTGTCACAGCATCAACATAAGTCTGCAGGTTGACAGGACTAAGGACCTCATGATTCCAGTTTAGTACTCTATTCCCGTGAACATTATACACAAAGTCAATCATTTGATTGGTGATCATGCTAAGAACTGGAACAGGTTTAGCGAATCTATGGACCATGTCTCCATATCTGCATGGGTAAGAAAGCCGCTTTAGCAGCATGCAGAGACCTTCTAGTCCATCACAAACAGAGCGCTGACTGCAGGTAATCGTGTCAGGGATTAGCAAAACTTCCTTCAGAATTCGTATATCTCGTTTTCCAAAGCGAAACTCTGCAAAACTCTCAGACTCATCTAGCTCTTCCAGGTCAAAAGGTGCGTACGAATCGTACGGAAAGTCGAGGTTTTTCGATGCATAGAGGTCATACAGAACAACAAATTCATCATCATTGATAAAGCCATCGTTGTCATTAATTAGAAGTAGATTTCGGACGTTTTTGAAAGCCATAGCTAGAGCTACTTGTCAGATAACCAAAAATCGTCGTCTCCTAAAAACAACACACAGCTTAACTTTCGTTTTTCCCGCCGAGAACGAAAGCCTCGACCCAATCCTCCTTGGGTTACAAACGTCGTCGTCATGTATTTCGTTGTCGATGCTTAAGGTCCCTAATTAAAGAATACAAACTACTTAGATTAACAATAAAATTAGGACTAAAGGGTAGAATAATCTAAACGACATAAAACTATGATGCAAGAAGCAGACAACTGAAAAATCCTTTTTGATTCCAGCAGATTTGTCTTCAAATCAATGTCCTTCTCATGAGATAGCGTAAAGACTTGATAGTTCCACGAATTACAGTACTAAATAACTATAAGAAATAAAAGACTTACTTTGGTCGACGACTCGCACCAAAAATAGCAAAAAATAGCAATCTAGCAGCAGCAAAATATCTTCTGATAGCAACTCCAATGATAGCGGGATAACTTATAATTTCTAGTATTACGTTGCCTCTTTTATAATAGAGTATACGTGCAGTATTATGCCTAGGGCGTTAACTAAGTAAAACTGTACCTACGCTTTACGCGTTTCCTAGCGGAAAGTACCGCACCATGACATAAGCGTGAAAACCTACGAAATGTTTCTAGAAAGATTGATATAATCACGTTCTATAACCAAAAAATAAAACTGTCTTAAAGCAACTAAAAAATACTATAAGACAAATGAACAAAAGAGCGTTTCAAAACTAACATTCCGGCCCCTTAAAGGCGATAAAATTAGCCTTTACTGAATAACTATGGCAGGTTTGAAACTCTTAACCTAACAAACTATAGATTGTAAAATATAATGTTCAAAGCGTAAGCTGATAAATGTCCATTATAATAACATCTTACTGATCCTTGCTTGCGTCAATTGCGTCGTCTGCACTTGACTCCAGTAAAACAATCTTGTCCACTGGTCGCACCAGCTCCGTTGATCTGGTCTTGACTTTAGCTGAACGTACTAATCCATCCCCACGATTGCTGTAGACTTCAATTACTCATCCTAAAGGCCAGATACTGCAGGGCGTGTTCTCGTCTAGAAGCAGCAAAATATCATTCACAGCGAGATTTCTCTGTGGCTTCTTCCACTTTTGGCGTTGCTGTAATGAAGGTAAATATTCTCGCGTCCATCATCACCAAAACAGGTTGCTGAGATACTGTACTTGACGCCATCGGCGACAGCTGTAGTTATCCTCTCTTGAAAACGCTCCGGGTGGCATTGCTGATCCTCCTCTTAGTAGCAGCAAATGATTGGGCGTGAGTGCGTTGCAATCTCGTGGATCGTCAGACACCTTTGTAATTGGTCTTCCATTCACGATTGATTCCACTTCACACATCAGAGTACATAGACCTTCATTGTCAAGAACTTGTTCTTTAAGTAGCGCCTTCATGACTTTCCTTACAGTTCTGATACATCTTTCCCATACTCCTCCGTGGTGAGAAGCAGCGGGTGGGTTGAATATCCACTTGACATCATGTTGCAGCAAATAATCGTGAATTTGAGCCTGGTTCCATTGTTGCAAAGCTTCACGTAGCTCCTTTTCGCCTTTTACAAAGTTTCCTCCGTTGTCTGACCTAATTTCTTCTGGACGTCCTCGCCTTGAAATAAAAACGACGTAGAGCATTGATAAAGGATTCAGTGTCCATAGAGTGTACGACTTCAATGTGGACTGCACGGATGGCAAGACAGGTAAACAAAACTCCATATCTCTTAGCTGGTACTCTTCCTCGACGTACTAAGAAGGGACCAAAACAGTCGACTCCTACATAGGTGAATGGTGGCTTTGAAGGTGTTATGCGATCTTCTGGTAAGCTCGCCATCTTTTCTTGCATAACAGGTGCTTGACGTCGCTGGCAATCAAAACATTTGTTGATGATGTTGCGTACAACCGATCGCGCGCCGATTATCCAGTAGCCTTGTCTGAGTAACGATAAGGTGTATTCAACTCCTGAGTGCCCAGAAGCTCGGTGATAGTAATCAATAATGAGGTTGACAACGTGATGCTTCTTTGGAAGAATAATAGGGTGTTTTGCGTCGATCTTGATTGGTGCATTGTGGAGACGTCCTCCAACTCGTATGAAACCATTTTCCATAAACTGGTCAAGTTTGTAGATATTGCTACACTTCTTCACTGCAATTTTCTTGTCTTGTGTTTCTCGAGTGATGCGCCTAAGGGTTTGCATGTCTTCTTTGAAGTTTTGGTTCTGCACGTGCTTAATAATGACTTCTTCGGCGTCCCTTATCTCGCACACAGTTAAGGGGACAATTTCGCCTTTGCTTGATTGGAAGTTGATTTTCTTGTTTTCTTTACGCAGCTGGCTGTTTGCGTAACATTTCTTTGTAGCGTAGAATCCATGCCACGACCCTTTTCAAACGAGTCCATGAAGAGAATCTTTCAAAGGTTTTGCTAATGTAATCTTCGGTTTGTTCGCTTGTTTCACTTGCAAATGCTACAGCAGTTTTCTTTACTTCAGGATCATCGGGAGAAATCTTGCCCATGTCTGTGGGTCTTTGTGGCCATTCTTCTTCAGGTTGCTTTAGAAAGTCTGGTCCTTGTATCCAGCGTTCATTATTTAACAATGCTTCAACTGTCATCCCCCTTGATGCTTCGTCGGCGGGATTCTGTACAGTGTCAACATGCCTCCATTGTGTTGCGGTGGACTGGTCAAGAATAGCGGAGATACGATTTGCAATAAAGGTCTGGAACCTTTTATCCTTGTTTTCTATGTAGCGGAGAACACAAGTGCTGTCAGTCCAGAAAGTAGATTGGTCGATGGACAAGGTGACTTCTTGTTTGATCATCCGGTCGAGTCTGGTAGCTAGAACCGCTGCGGATAATTCCATCCTTGGAATCGTCATAGCCTTGAGTGGAGCCAGTCTTGATTTTGCCATGATAAGAGAGCAATGAACCTTGCCCACTGCATTGATTTGACGCAAGTACGAAACTGCTCCATACCCTTGATTAGAAGCGTCTGAGAAGTGGTGAAGTTCACATCGTTTTACATCTGAAAATTCTTGGGGCTTGAAGCATCGCAGTATTTGAAATTGTTCCAACTTGGGTAGCTCTCCCAGCCAGGCTTCCCATTTCTGCTTGCTTGTTTCAGGGATCGGGTCATCCCAACCGAGACCCTTAAGACACAAATCTTGTTGCATTGCTTTAGCAGGTAAAATACAGGGGGAAACGAACCCCAGGGGGTCGTAGACGAAACAAATGACAGACAGAATCCTCTTCTAGTAGCGGGTTTTTTCTTGTCAACAATCTTAAAACCAAATGTGTCAGTATGAACGTTCCACTGGACACCAAGCGCTTTTTCGGTTAGCGTTACGTTTTTGGAGAGGTCGAGGTTCTTTACTGATGGTGCTTTCTCCGATTCAGGTACAGAGTCCATTACCTTCTTAGAATTTGATATCCATTTGGTCAGGCGAAAACCTCCCCTTGATAATAATTCGCGGAGTTCACCCACCAATTTAACAGCCTTTGGGTTGGTCGGGACTGATTTCAAACAATCATCCACGTAGAAGTTACGCTTTATGGTTGCTATGGTAACTGTGTCAAAATCTTCTTTATTATCTTCTGCGGTTCTCTTGAGAGCGTAGTTTGCGCAGCTGGGAGATGAAGCTCCACCAAACAAGTGGACTAACATCTGATATTCCTCTGGTTCTTTTCCCAGATCGCCATGTGGCCACCAAAGAAATCGCAAGTACTTGCAGTCTTCAGACTGGACTCGAACTTGGTAGAACATTGCTTCTACGTCAGCCATGAAAGCTACTGGTTCTTCCCGAAATCGCGTTAAAATACCAACTAGAGTGTTTGTTAAATCCGGCCCCTGTAGCAACTGATCATTGAGAGAAGAACCTCGATACTTGGCTGAACAATCAAATACCACTCGAACCTTGCCTGGCTTCTGAGGGTGAAATACGGGATGATGGGGAAGGTACCATTTCTCCCTCTGCAACTGTTCTTCAGTGGTCACCTTTCGAGCGTAGCTTTTTTGTAGTAGGTCTGCCATGAAGTCTGTATATTTTTCATGCAAGATAGCGTCCTTCTGAAGACGTTTCTTGCGCATTTGAAGTCTGTTCTCTGCTTGAGGCCTGTTGTTCTCTAGGTGAGGCGGGTGGTTTTTCCATGGTAAGCCAATCTCATAGTGGCCGTTTGAGAGTTTAACTGTGCCTTCCATGATGTTTAAAGCGCGCTGATCATTCTGGGACATTGACATTTTAGGTTCGTAACTTGAATCATTAAATTCTAAGTTACAGAAATCTTCAAACTGCTTGCTGAGGTTAGCCGTAGTGTCAATGAGGTTTGACGTGGGTACTTTAGTGTCTTTTCGTCCTAAGGGTCCACTGAGCATCCATCCCAGAATTGTACGCATCGCGAAAGGTCCTCCGTTTTTACTTTCTCTAACCTCCTTTGGTTGCATAGCTTGTGGTACGTCGCTACCAATCAGTAGGCCGATTTCTGCTTCAATTCTTGGTACATCAATACCCTTGAGGTGTGGCCAGCGGTTAACGTCTTCTTGGGTGCCAATAGCTGCTGTTGAGACCGGGAGACTGGGTCGAGAGTACACCATCGGTAGCTCGATTAGGTTTTGGTTGCCAATATCTGAAACCTCTAGATTTACGAAAGAACTTTCGATGGTTTGGTTAGATTTTCCCATGGTAGTGAGCGAGAGGGTGGCTCTTTCTCCCTTGGCATTGAGCTTTTTTAGGAGATCTTCTGTACAAAACGAGGTGTTAGATCCAGAGTCTAGGAATGCATAAGTGAGCACTTTCTTATCTTGGCCTTTTACGTTGACTTTTACGGGAACGATCGACATCCCTACCACAGAAGCAATTGATACTTGAAACGATTCGCTTTTCACATAACCATTCTTCGCTTGCATTGTACTTGGACTTGTTACTTGTCGTTGGTTGCTAGTTTGATTTTCTTTATTGGTACCGCTTGGTTTTGGGGTCGATTGTTTCTCGTGAAGTAATGTAGAATGCTTCTTTGCACATCCTTCTACTCGGCAGAAGCTTCTCTTCGGACAGTCTTGAACAAAATGTCCAGGAACTAAACAGTTAATGCAAAGGTGTTTACTTCGGACGAACTGATAGCGCTTGTATAAACTCAACTTCTTAAACTCATCGCATTGAGATAGCCAGTGATCCTTTTGACACGAAGGGCATTTAAGTTCCTTTCTTTCTTTCGAGTTACTTAGCTGCTTTTGCTGTTGGCTTTGTCCCTGACCTTGTGCAGCGAACGACTTCGCATCCCTTTTTTGTTTCCAGTTGCTCTTTTGATTGAACGGCTTTTGGTCGCCTTGAACTTTGCCAAAGATCGGATGGTTGGTGACTCGACTTTGCTTCAACGAAGTTTGTGATGTCGTGCAGATTAGGATCCCTGCCTTCTTTCTGAGCAATTGTGTCCACGACGTCACACCACTTCAGTCTTAGCCGGTAAGGTAATCTATCAACGATTTTTCTCAAACTTTCTGGGTTTCAAGGCGGTTCAAGTAACCAATTTCATTCAATGTGTTCGTACAGCTGGTAAGTAATATTAAGAATCTTTGCAGCGCAGGGCCATCCTCAGCGCGGATTGGTTGTCCGTTAATGACGCAGTCAACATATGCGGTAGCTATTTTAAATGGCTGACCATATCTCTCTGCCAGCAGTCTTCTTGCTTCACTATAGCCGAGATCTTCTCTCATTGCAAGACAACTCCGAACGAGATCTTGTACATGTCCGCTCGTGTACTGCAAAAGATAGTAAAGCCTTGCGCTCGAGCTGCCAGTTTTACGTTCGACAAGGTTTTCAAAGGCTCGTATAAAGTCACAATATTCAATAGGGTCGCCGGTAAACACGGGAAGCTCAGGTTGAGGTAAGGTCAGTGCCATGATAGCCTCTTGTTGCTGAAGAAGTAGGAGTTGTAGATCCGCTGTAGGTGTACTCCTGGTCGCTTCATTGCCCATTACAGGAAATCTGGTGTCTTCGTTTTTCCAACCGGGTGCTTCTGGATTTAATGCCTTGGTTGGTATGGGAAGTTTTTCAACAAATGCGGGCTCTGGTTTTTCTTCCTTGGGTTCATTTTGGCATTCTACCTTGTTTTCCAAATTTTCTTCCGTGAGTTGGGGAGTTGGAGGTAACTTCTTATTTTGATCGCTTGCGTGAGGCGAATTCGCGCCAATTTCGACTTGGGCATACGCGTGTTCTTTGGCTCTTGCCTTTGCTAATTCAGTTTTTAGCTTGAGTTCGTTTTTGCGCTGACGCAATTTAAGCTCCTCTTCCTCAATCTCATGAAGCATTTTTAATGTGGCAGCTTCCGCTTCTAGAACGGCCTTTCTAGCTGCAGCCTTTGCTCTGGCGCTTACAGAGAAGTGTGTGATGATCGCGATGTCTTAGACGAGTGCGACGAACGTGACACATGTGAGTGACGGCCGACGTTTGATATACTGTCCTCTGGACGTACTTCAATTGAGCTCACTGCTCTTCTAGCTTCAATACCAGTTAGCCAAATTTCTAAGTTTTCTAGCAATAGGTCCACTTGTCTGGACACCAATTGGTAATATTTTTCCGACTCTCTGACAGATTCCGCTTCTATAAGTTCTTTGTGAAATGCTTCGTGTATGGCTTGAAATTTGTCAAAAGCTTCCAATAATTCGCCAGATTTTTATTAACTTCTTCAACATTGCCTTCGTCGGTCATTAGGGCAATAATTTCATTTATCTTCCTTGTGACGACTGCTTTAGCGCTGCTACGGGCCTTCTTTGTTGCCATAACGACTAAATAGATCAAAGTCAAGTTACCAGTTACTCCATTATTGCGTGACAATAGACGAACATCCGGTTGTCGGACAAGATAGCGGGTGCGGCGAGTGATAACACTAATTGAGTGATAGCAATTGTGAGACGTGTTCTGACGCAGTAGATTGTCAAAGTTCCTTCACAATTTGTGGGCTTTGTTCATTTCGCACGAATCTCGCCGTCAAATTCGAACTAATGTAATCGCTGAAAATCTGGAGGTCGCGAATAATCCAAATCTCAACAAAAACAGGGGTAGCACGGTGCGAGGCGATGGATGATTCGAACTCCACGTGATAGAATATCAAAGCAGATTTAATGATAGATCCTTAGAGTTCATAACAATAGTAGTCACGTGTACAACAATTCAATAGGCACTTTAAGATAGAGGACGCGATGTCTACAATACGCGGCCGGAAGTCATTTTTTCGGAGACGAGGATTCTGCGCATGCTCCTGTTGGATTGTCATTGCGTTGCGCTGGCGTCTGAAACGTCAACCTGAGCACTTTGGCGTTGTGGAGAAAACGTGAGTAGTCAGCTTTATATTTCTTCAAAGAAATTGATATATTAGCCATTTAACTTTTAGATATAGCAACTAGAACTATATTTATGCTTTTCAAGGAAAGATAAGTGGGAAAATCATGCTGTTTTAACGCTCCTGATGTTTTCATTCAGGTTGCACACTCTCCTGAAAATGGCAGAGCCACGTTCAAGTTCAAGCAAACCTCCGAGGTAAGCTTTAGTTTGGCCTAATTGCCTCACGTGTCAGTGGGATCTTCTCTTTTTAGTGTTTTTTTTGCTTTCTGTGAAAATAAATAATGATAGGGATAGGTTTGGGCAAATTTGGTGCGAAATTTAGGATCCGATGTCTCTAAATAGCTTTTGAAATTGATTTACGTTCTGGTTGAAGCGCCGTAATTTTAAGATTATTCTGCAGATAAAATTTTAACATTTTAGAGATGGTTTGAATTACGCAGTCGGGTTTTTGCTTCTCCATTCATTTTGCTATAAACATAATCTTACTTTGTTTCCCTGCACATGCACACTGTAGTTTTGCAAATGTGCTTACGTAAGCACATTCTATAGAAATAAAACACGTCTGTAAGCTTCCCAGAAAACACACAGAAGTCACCTTTAATTAAGTAAAAATATTTTATTAGAGATTGAGTTAACCTTGTTTCGATAGATCTTGGAGGATTGGTTAGCCACCTGATCTGATTGTTTTAGTGTGGTACAAAACCCAATATTATTAATAAGTATATCTGTGCAGATTTGACAAAGCATGGCTCTACAATGAGAAATTTTAAGACAAGGATGGGGGGTGGGGGTGGGGAGACAACCTCAAGCACAGCTGTGTTGGAAAGCCCAGTCAATGAACTATCAGCCTCTGGAAATTCTGGGTTAGCTAGTAAATTCCTTTCTGGCCACCGGGTGGTGGGTTAACTCGTTTTCCCCAGTGTAGTGTCTCCCTTTAGACTCTTGGCAGCCCAGTTATGCTGCAGCCTCAAGCTCTCTGATAGGCTGGCTCGCTTTCAGGTATGAGCAGGCCTTGGATCAGTCCCCTGAGCTAAGTTCTAGTTATTGCCAACTCTCAACTCTCTACTGGCCATGTTGAATCAGTACAGATACATACAGATATATATACAGGCCCTAAATGGGGACACTGTGAACTTGTAAACTTGATGAACATGTATACTGTCAGATGTACAGTGAACAGACACATCAGTCTGTGTATACCTTCACTTATTCACATTTTTTTATTTTAGTTCCGTAATGTTTTGGACCAAAGATCACGATTTGATACTATGCCGTGAAGTTCTTAATCTTAATCCATTCACTACAAAAAAAGGCTCAACACAACGAAGTACAATTTGGGATAAAGTGGCTACAACACTGAATAATTGTTCCTGTCTGGCATTTAATGTTGACAAGCGATCTGTTAGAGATCATGTTGGAATATTACAAAACAGGCATAAAAAGAAATTGAGAGCTGAAGAAAAGGCAACTGGTATTGTACCTGATGAGCCGACAGAGTTGGAAGACCTGTTAGAGCAAATAATTGCCCTGGAAGAAAGTGCAGAGGCAGAGCAACAGGAAACTGGTCAGGAGAAGAACTGAAAAATAGAGAGTGATAGAGCAAAAGCTGAAGATATCAGGTTAAAAGCAATGGAAAACTTGAAAGACACTCAAAAAAGGCAATCAGATGGGATGGAGGACAATCAAAGTAAGCGACCACGACGCAGTGGCAGCAGTGCAATTTCTTATCTGTCACAAAGAGCTGACATTAACTACGAGCTTAAACAGGAGGAGTTGAAGCTGAAGAGAGATCGACAAGAGTTTGAGAAGAAACAAATGGAAGTTTCTGCAAATGCACAGAAGCAGTTCCAAGAGCAGCACAGTCAGCTTCTAAAGGTAGTGTTGCAGCAACAGCAACAACAGAGCCAACAAACACTGCTCATGATGCAACAGCAGCAGCAGCAAACAAAGGCATTATTGGACATTATGGAGCATATCGTAAATAAATAATTGCTTATCAACAATGTGCAAAATAAATCCCTAAGTGACTTTCAGTTGATTTTCTGACAAGGTTTTGAATTGCATTTTGATTGAGATCTGGAAAGTAATTTTATGTTCATTCAAGCATGTTCCTATGCCATTGCAGTTTTGCTTAGAAAATAACCCAAACCCAATGTACGAGGTGCGCGGAGGTAAAAATACTGCTGCTTACATCTCAAATTTTCTTTTAAGTCACCTTAGGGATTTTTTTCTGTGCTGCACCCCTGCCCTTCTATTGTTTAATGCATTCTTAAGTTCTCTTGTGTTCCCATGGAAGGCAGTATTTTTATTACCTTTAGTATTTTTCTGCTGCTCTGTTTCAGATTTTGAACTCCTGAAATTAGGCAGGCAGGAACCTTTTTTTATGACTAAAGCTGTTACCAACTTTGCAAAGTTCGTTTTCATATTAAGCTAAGTCGTTTCAGTTACCCTGGGTTGAGTGGTAAATTACTGTACTCTGATCCACCTAATTTATCACATTACTCCCTGTTTTTGGCAATGATGTAACAATAACTTTTTCCCATGTCTTCCTTCTTCCAAGTCAATTAGACTTGGACTTAAGACTTAAGACCATTACATAGCATTTAACCCCTGTTGTTGTTGTATTAGAGTTGATCTCCTAGATTGAAAATTGTTCTTCTTAAGTGATTTCACTATTTATGAAGTGGGGCGGGGTGAGCTGATAACTTACTGTACTCAGCTACTAAATTTGTTACTTCCTTCCCTGTTTATGGAGATGATGTTACAAATTGACTTTTTCTGAAATAGCAACTGGGGCATTTTCCCCCTTGTTCCTGGTCTCTTCGAGTGTAGAATTTTCTAATAAAGTTTGTTGTTGTTGTTGTTGTTGTGGTTGTATTAGACATCATAGTTTGCAAAACTGTTTTTCTGTAGAGCATTTGTTATTCATGGGAGGGAGGCAGTGAATGGGATAACTTAGTTACAACTTTTACTACCCATCCGGGTCAAATTTCTCTAATCCCTGTTCTTCAGGAACATTCTAACCATTTTGGACCCTACCATCACACACGAGGGTATGAAACTTTTACAGCGCCTCTATTTTCCCAGATGCCTCCCTTTCCATAAGTAAGGGACACTCCCTTTGTCCTTAGTAGAAACCTAACTGAAATACTGATCCAACGTGGGGGGTACTAGGCCAAAGTATTCAGCTGTAGAGTTGGAATATAGGCAGGTTAGGGCGTTTCTAAGTAGTGCGCAAACAATGTACATCTTGCCAACCTGGCTTAGTCCTATCTTTAAGTCCTTCTTGAAGTCCAGGAACTTGAAATAATTAATGATATCAGCAAATAACCATTCCACAGAAACACGGACTGCACTCATTGAATCATTAAAAATCTGCATATCTCTTGTCAAAATTCCAATGCAAAATGGTGCTTGGAGATGAACTCTTAGCGGATAAGCAGGATCGCCATAAGGACACATTTCTGCTCCGGTCGGGAAAAAGGCAAAGTTCTCCAGTTCATCGTAGAGATTTGACAAGGCCAGCATCCTAGCATCGTGCATTCTTCCTTCTGAATATAAAAACAAAATTGTAGAAAAATAAGAATCGAAACGTTTGAGAACTGGAAAAAATAGTAGTAACACGAATTTTGCTTACCCGCAGCACCATAAAGATGACCAATTAAACCATTGGGAAGTGCCACAGACTGGAATTTAAGTGCATGAACGCGTTTGTGTCCATTATACACGGCTCTCTGGTTTATGATAGGTCGGCTGATGGGGCGCACTGTTCCGTCTATAAACCCGAAGCAATTTTCAAGGGCGGCTCCTTTATTGTAAATTGCTGTGGCGTAGACATCGAGCATTGCCGGGCTCAAAATATCATGATTCCAGTGAGTAACTCTGTGGCCATGGTTGGTATATAGCCAGTCGGTGATTTCATTACTAATGATACTTAACTCTGGAACTGATCTACCAAAAATTGGTATCATGTCCGAGTAACGACATGGATATGCAAACTGCTTTAGCAGTATACACAGGCCCTCTGTTGCATCGCAAACTGTGCCATTCCCGCAAACAAATTCTGGAGGCATTCTTAAAGCATCAATGAGCAATGGAATATCTGCCTTTTCCACTCGAAAATCCGCTTTACACTCTGCAGGATCCTTGTTCAGCAGGGAAAACGTGTCATATTGACAGTGAGGAAATGGAAGATTTTGTGGCGTATATTCCTCGTAGAGTACCGCAAATTCTTCGTCATCGATAATTTCCTCTTCTAAACAGAAAAGCACCATTTCTTGAACTGCTTTAAACGAGCTCATGGTGTTTAGTTTGGACGAAACCTGCTGTGTCTCAAGTTGTGTTGTTCTTCGTCGCGTTGCAGCTCTTAACTTCATTTTTCCCGCGCTTACAACGCCGCTCTCGGCCCAGGCTTTCCTCGGTTACGACGTTCTAGAAACCACCGCTTCCTCGTATCTTAAAGTCCCTAATGTAATAGCAATGTTCGTAGCCTAGTTACGACGTAACAAAACGTAGACGTAGACGTAGACGCAGCTAAACGTAGACGTAGCTAAACGTAGGTTCGAACTGAAAGCGATAATTAAAGAATACGAACTAGTTAGATTAATTATAAAATTAGGACTAAAGGGTAGAATAATCTAAATGACATAAAACTATGATGCAAGAAGCAGACAACTGAAAAAATCCGATAATTGATACTTGAGCTAATTAACCGAGACAATAACATTTAACTCTCAGCGTGAATAAAACAATCAAAACTATATCGTAGCGATTCCGCTTGAACAGGACTTATCTTAAAAACACTAAACTAGATTATATAAAATACTTTGGTAACAGTAACAATAATTAATCCTGTTTGATTCCAGCAGATTTGTCTTCAAATCAATGTCCTTCTCATGAGATAGCGTAAAGACTTGATAGTTCCACGAATTACAGTACTAAATAACTATAAGAAAATAAAAGACTTACGTTGGTCGACGACTCGCACCAAAAATAGCAAAAAATAGCAATCTAGCAGCAGCAAAATATCTTCTGATAGCAACTCCAATGATAGCGGGATAACTTATAATTTCTAGTATTGCGTTGCCTCTTTTATAATAGAGTATACGTGCAGTATTATGCCTAGGGCGTTAACTAAGTAAAACTGTACCTACGCTTTACGCGTTTCCTAGCGGAAAGTACTGCACCATGACATAAGCGTGAAAACCTACGAAATGTTTCTAGAAAGATTGATATAATCACGTTCTATAACCAAAAAATAAAACTGTCTTAAAGCAACTAAAAAATACTATAAGACAAATGAACAAAAGAGCGTTTCAAAACTAACACATACATGACGTTGCCTTTGGTAACTGTAGAAGGGTGTTCCAAGAATGCCTAAAAAAAAACTAACAAGCATGGACCCTTGCACAAAGAACAATGCACATTTGAGAGGCAGTGATATGGTATGGAGTGTGTAGATTTACTTTGCTTAAAAAATGTGGGATTTTGAAATGTAAACTCAACAAATTAAATAGTGGAGTGCAACAGCAAATTAAAATGATCCTTCTATGGGAGGGTAAAAGGAGCACACTGCTGCTATAGGTTAAAGTAATGTGTGTAATTCTCTTTTTTTTCACAATTGTAGTTAACTCGGTATCCTACATTTGCATCTTCTCAAACAGTGTATAGTGTGTGTGCAACGATGGCTTGAATGCACGGAAAATGTGGCTTTTCCGTTTCTCCCACCAGGTCCACCAACTTGCCAGCCTTTTCATTGGATACTTCTGCTGAAACATGTCGAGCCGGTTTTTGGCCATCTCAAACATGTTGGGGGTCGCTGCCTTTAGAATACCTTAAAAAACATATATAAAAAATTGTCAGGGCAACAAGTGTACAGTGTTCCTATACAGTATAGGAGCACTGTAATTCTCAATTTTATCTGCAATGGAGTTTGAAATATTACCTCACCTTCCCCTAAAAACTAACAGAATTCAGCTAAAGTATGATTTTTTCCCTTTTGATATCTGTTGATGAATTGCTGGTTTCTAGGAAAGGTTACTTGATCAAAAACTTATTTGTCAGAACAGCAGCAATGTGGTGACTGCTCGTCAATTTTACCTTCACATCTAAACATCTTTTTCCCTCCCTCAGCATTTCTTCTGGGTACAAGTAAGGACAATCAGATAGTCAACCCAAAGTATACACAAAACCTACAGATAGATGATACAATGTACTTTATAGTAGCATACCATTTGTGATATCAGCAAACTCTTCACCAACATCTACACCATATGCGGCTTGGATGGCTGAAAGATTTCTCTTCACAGTGAATTTCCAGTGTACCTCGCAGCTGATGGTTCTATCCAAAGCTCCACCAGCAGGTTCAAGTGGAATGGAAGCCCACCAACCCCCTCCTTCATCAACCATGACTCCACTAGGGTTGAACCTGTAAGACTTGTTTTCAGAGACTTCCCTCAGGGCAGAATTCAGTATACTCCAGAACATTCTAATATTCTCTTTACCCTCTGCCTCCGTTTCCATTGTGGCAAGCTTAACTACCTGTCTAAGAAGTGGGTGGTATACCTGTAAATTACAATGACAAAAACACAGTGACAAAACACGCCATTTCGTTTGTGACCAATTTTTAACCTCCAGGCGTTTCAACTTAATTTAGGCAAAGAGCCTGGAAACTAGTCAGTGGGAAATGCCTGGTTACTAAGCTACCGACGTTCGACGAACGCAACAATAGCGACCTTTAGCAATGAAGTCGAGAACGAGGACGAGGACTGGTATGACCGATTGGGGCCTGGAACGAGAACGTCGTCCACGGCGGTATTTCGGCGGGAAACAAAAACATTTAGCAAACCGGTTACGGTACGTGGACGAGTCTCTTCCCACAGTGAAAGTCACCAGGGAAAATGTCTTTCAAAGAATTTCGTGACCTCCTTGTACTTCTCTACGGCGATGAAATTATTTCCGATGAAGAGTTTTTGCTACTTTACGATAGTTTCATCTCAAAGAATCCAGATTTTCCCCATGAAAACTATCAACGGTTTGATTTGGATTCTATGAACTCCACGGAGTGCAAAGCAGAGTTTCGTGTCGAGAAACACGATCTCCCTCGCCTTGTTGCAGCCCTCCAACTACCACCGGTGTTTAAATGCGAGCAGAGGAGTATTTGCGACGACATGGAAGGCCTATGCATACTCCTCGAACGAGTTACCTACCCATGCAGACTCAGTGATCTGATTCCGCGATTTGGCCGACCGGTTTCTGTTTTAAGCCTGATCTCAAATGATGTCATCGACTATATTTATCACGTTCATGGGCACCGTATAACACAATGGAATCGAGATCTTCTGAATCCTGGGGCTTTGCAGCGTTATGCAGAAGCTATATCGGGAAAAGGAGGCCCCCTTGACAACTGTTTCGGTTTTGTAGATGGAACAGTCCGACCCATCTCAAAACCAAATGAGCGTCAGAGAATTGTGTACAATGGCCACAAGAGGGTCCATGCATTAAAATTCTAATCCTTGTCCCTACCAAATGGACTTATTGGCAACCTATTTGGACCAGTTGGTGAGTTTGTAATAAAACGTTAGTGTTTTAAACTTAAATAACCTCCTCCCCCCCGAAAAAAATTCTCTTCTCATGTTTGATTTTAATTTCGTTTCTAGAGGGGCGTAAACACGATGCAGGGATGTTAAATGATTCTGGACTACTGCACGACCTTCAACAGTATGCCTATAATCCAGCAGCTCAAGCTATGTGCATTTATGGAGATTTGGCCTACCCTCTCCGAGTTCATCTCCAAACACCGTTCCGTCGTGTCCCACTTACACCCCTCATGCAGGATTACAACGAGGCTATGAGCGCTTTACGGATTTCGGTAGAATGGTTATTCGGTGACGTCATTAATTCTTTTAAATTTCTTGACTATAAAAAGAATTTGAAGATAGGCCTTAGCAGCGTCGGTAAAATGTATGTTGTCTGCGCACTTCTCCGTAACGCCATTACATGCCTTTATGGTAATAACACCAGTGATTATTTTGGTATTGAACCCCCTTCCCTGGAACAATACTTTCAGTGAATTGTAGTCTAGCTGTACTGATGTTGATGATGTATTTTCTCCTTCCTGGATCATATTCAGTGTAATGGAAGGTAAAATATAGACTGTTGGAAAGAAGGAATTATACTTTAAAAAGCACCTTCAATGTACAGGAAGAAAATAAAAGAAAACGACACACATGCAAGTTTGATTTATGTGGTTGCTATGGAGATGCAAATGTCAAAAAATTGATAATGGCACAAACGAATATTTCCACATCAATTTGGTGCCCCTATAGATCAATCCATCAAAAAGTTAAAATATTCATTCAAAGACCTTCCCCATCCCCCCCTCCTCCCCCTTCATAGCCTAGGCTTAAAAGGAATATATACATAATTCCAGAGCGGGACACTCAGCAATAAGATGCTAATGTTTCAAAAGAGTACTGAAAAGGGTATGTGTATTTTATTCTTATTTCAATGTTTTGCTCGACCTATGCTTAAATGTAAGAAAATGGAGCACATCATAACACTAACGTTCTAAAATTTCAAAGGACAGCTTAATTTAACCCTTTCACTCCCAGTGTCTAAACATCAATGTACTACTTTCTTTCTCACGACGATGTTTAAGACCATGTTCTTAATTACTATGCCATCTATCAAGCAGCAATCACTCTTATGTGATGTTACTTCAAAGGTTTGCAGCATTTTATATCAGCCATGTGATAGTTAATTTGAAGTTTTAATTCATAACTTCTATATCCTTGTGAGTGAAAGGGTTTACTTAAGTTATCTTAGCTTCAACGATGTATCTTTGATCACTGTACACACTGCACTAAGAAAATTCCTTTCTCCAGAGGTGTAAACAACCCATCAACCTTTGAAATCGAGGTAAAGAAAAGCTAATCACCAAGCTGGACAGGCAAAGTCACCAGAAAAAAAAAGAGACAAAATTATAGTTGGAAAATAATCAGTTAAAAATTATGATAACAACAACATGGCTCTAAAGGGCTGAAAGGGCCAAAGGTTGACAATTTGATTTTCAACTTTTGTTTTGCCTTTGCCAGCTCTTATGAGGATTTGGGCATTACTTTTTCAAGTAAACTCATTAACATTTGACTCTGTTGTTGCTGCTGCTGCAGGAAAAGCATTTGAAAGTTCTGTAGCTGCTGTTCCTGCCTCTGCTGCTCTTCAGCCATCATCTTCATTACATCCTGGTACTGTTGCTGGTTCTGCCTCTGCTGATCTATCAGCATTTGATGCTGAGCTGCTTTATTTTCTTGCTCTTTCTTCATCAATTCCATTTCTTCCTTCCGGAATTCCTTCTCATTCTCAAATTTTTCTTTTAGAATTTGCACAGCTTCAGTGGTACTTCTTCTGCTCTTTGGTTTGATAACTTCATCACATGAATCAGCATTCCTCTTTTTTGTCTGGCCCAGGCGCTCCAAGGCCTTCAACCTACTTTCTTCGGTTGACGCCTTGTCGTTTTCATTCTTCTTGGTAAGAGTGTTAGTGTTTTCTTTCCTTTCTAAATCAGCTGCCTGTTCTTTTTCTATGATTTCACACAATGCCATCTCCAATTCTGTTTCCTCGTCACATTTCATGCCAGAACCCTGCTCTTCGTTTCTCACCTTTTCTTTGTACTTCCTCAGCAAGAGTGAGCCTGTCCCTAACAGACCGCGTTCTTACAGTGAATTTGGGTACACTGAGCCCATTTAAATTTTGTGCTATTTCTCCCCAGATTTCTCCTCTCTCTCTACTTTGCTTTGGGTGCCTGAATGGTTCCATGACAAGAACTTCTCTGCATAGCATGAGATCGTGCTCTTCTGACCACTTCATGGAATAATTTCTGAATATAAATAGTGGCAATAATTATATTTTTACAGTCAGTGTTAATACTGGTAAGCTTACAAACTTTTGATTAACTGCCTAAAACGATTTCTGTGCTGCAGTAAAAATTATTTGTAAATAAACTTTTTTTCTCGAGGTGAAAATCAGTACAGCGTAAAACATGACTGTAGAACGATTTTAAAAAAATCTTCATGTGCAAAAATTAACGAGTACAACAACTTGGCTCTGAGAGGGCTTTTATATCAGCAAAAAAGTGAGGTAAGTTTATTCAGAGTTTAGCTATAAAGGTGGATTCTTACCTCAAATGTATTTACACGAATAGTTTAGACTTTCAAAGACGAACCAAACTGCATAAAAATCCCGACAGGATTTTTACAAAACTGTTATCAAATACGGTTTAAATAACACAACTTACATTTATAAAAACGCTTGAAACTTACCCTGATGTTCCTGCTGCATCCATCACTTCTTTGACCGAGTGCAGTTATACTAAGACTGTCAAATTTTTCCTGCAACATCGAAAAAATCGGGGTTTTTTACTTCACAGCAACAGGAATAACTTACGGCTTCTGTCTTATTTACTAAGAAAAACCTTGGGATTCAAGAAATTGCAAAATTAAGTCAGAAAATAGAAGAAAACAAGTCAAGCAATACTCACGTTCACTACAGGACGTCAAATGGCGGCAAATGGCGTCCTCAACGAGGTGTGGACGACGAGCTCGTGCTCGTTTGGGCATGCGTGGTAGCATCATGGTTCGTTTTCCAACTTCCGGTAGTTGACGTTCACGTGCTCGTCGTCACTGCTAAAGGTCCCTAATGAATTCTGTACACAAAACGAGTTAAAAATGCTCTGGAAAAACTGTGTAAATGAATAAATACCTGTCAACAAATACCACATATCAAAGTTGGTGAAGAGCTTAATTTGTGGGTAAGACTTTGAAGTGCTTTTCGTTTCACTGTTGTGCGGATGTCATTGTCAATTTTGTCAGCAGTTGAAATTTCTGCATAATCCAGTGTGTTTTTGGCATAACTGACACATTTTCCGCATTTACGCGCCAAAATGCCCGGGGGGGGGGGCACTTTAGGATTTTCTGGGTGGGGGTGTGCCGCTGGGACCCTGGAACCCTTAACCTATACTAGAGCTAGTTCAGCTCAATTTTGCTACCCTATACTAGAGTAAACTCCCCAAACCCCCCCCCCTTATCCTAGAGTAGCTGTTTTCCAGAAACTACTGAGGTCACTAGCACAGTCAAGCCAAAACAAAACCTTATACCACAATCGTTTCGCTCTCAAAGAAGGATTTATTTATACTTGTTCAGTTTTTTTTTTCATCAAGTCCTAAATTTCAGGTTAACCTGACTGAATAAAGAACCATCATGAGTGTTGCTTTTCGGGTGCAACAGCAAAAAAACTCGACTTTCTAAATAACCTGTACTGGTACAGCCGAAACAACAACGTATTTTATATACAAACTCTATAAGTACTATATTACAACGGTGCAACGTATTCAGTTGAGATATTCAAAACACCTTCTCTACACAAGCATATTACTGATAACAAAGCAGAAAACTAGAAAAACAACAGGAAAATTCTGAAAGTGAACTAGGTACTTAAAACTTTACAACGCCAGTTTTCGATTCTCAATGATTTTAGTAAAATAATATCGTCCTTTGGTCTTTTCAGAACTGCGTACCTTTCACTAATTGTCAAGAGGTTTGTTAGCTATAAACATCATGATCAAGCACAGCATAGTCGTTTACAAAAAATCCGTCCTTAAAGATCGGGTTAAAACGTTATTCAGTATTGTATGAAATAACTGTTCGTGTCCTCCCCGATCTCCGTGGGCCATCTGCACTTGACTGGTGTGGGGTCACTACTGTTCTTGCAATTCCTTCATCAAAAGCAAACTGGCTGGCCAGTCGTTCAAGAGATGTTCTTGTTCGCCTGACCTGGGTTGGTGGAGGTTGCAATATTGTAGCAGTAGTGGATTCTATTTCCGCCAGCTCTTCTTCGGGGATAGTAAGTATTCCCTCCTCCGTTACTGACATGTTTGTGTGCGAGATAATGTCAGAGAATGGGAATTCACGTACGTCTGACAACGATGGCTTGTACACCCCGCGTTCAACGCTGTCATCTCTAGTGACTCCGCTGTAAACATGGAAATAACAGGTGATGGACTGCTTCTTGGAATCGTCCTAATTAACTGGTCTCTTGTAATCAACACGACCGTGATTACCATTCAAAACCATGCGAACCAGATTACCCAGGATAAATGCATTTTTCTTGCGATCAAGTACAGCATAGTCGTTGAAAAGGCAGACTGAATTGCCACTAGACGTTGATGCATGACCTTCCGTTCTTTGGTATTGCTGGCGTTGACGCACTCTTTCCAGTCTAACAAAAGCCCAAAAAAGATAAACAATATTGTTAGATTATTTTCCTGTCCGCCTGTAATCACTTGTATAGCAACAGCGACGTTTGCAAACCGATTTCAATCAGTTCTCAGTCTGATTAAAATCCCGTGGATGGTCGGGGTGAACGGACACAATTGTGAAATCGGACTGGAGGGATGGATGGTTTGTGCGGATGGGAAGAAATGAAAACAATGTGAATGAAGCAACGAACGAAGAACACGCAAATGAACAAACGATCAAATAAATTTATTTGGTTAAGTGAATACCTTGCTAGAATAAAGAAAACAAGTCTTACTGACCTTTCGTGTGACAACTGTGGATCTTGGTTCAGCAGTGAAACTAAAGTTGCCTTGTAGATTTCAGTTCCACGGGAGGGGATTGTGACTCTGGGTTCATTCCTTGTCTTGCTTTGTCCATCAGCACCAGAATCTAACATCTCCGCAGCGTCAAGTAGTGGTGTCATACCAGCATCTTGTCCCTCAATACCCCTTAAGTCATCTGTGAACATACGGTAAGCATGAAATTAACGTTATGCGCTTCTTTTCTATAGATACTTTGACAAAAGTATAAATGTGTTACATCTAGTGCGTGCATAAACTAACCTGAAAAACATTGCCCTCCAGCAGTTACATCTTCCTCGTCACCAGATGATCTAACTGATGATTGGGTGCCCTCTTGCAGATCACCGAACCTATTCCCTGGATATTGAAAGGGGCGATAAAACCAACTGTTATCTCCAACACCACTATCGTTATCGTGATCATCATCGTCATCACTGCTGTCTCCTTCGGAGCCACCTGCATCGTTGTCTGGAGCCATTCTAACTGATCTTGCCAATCTTCTCGCCTCATACATTCCTTCCTTCCACACATCCACTTCAGAACCCGCCACAGGATAATCATACAAGTTTGCCTTCTCATAACCGTCTTCATACTGTCGGTGCCAGATACTTTCTTGCTTTGGATGAGGCTTAGCAAAGTCGGGAGCATCAGGGTTAATTCTGATTTCCTCTAATCGAATCATGTGAGAGACATTTCTGCGGAGATCACCAAAGTAATAGTTGTGGTGGTTTCCAACCCATTGCCCGTTTTTGCTCCAAAAATCCTCCAAAACGTCCGAACCACTCAGCTCAAGACAACATTCTTGCTCCGGAAAGTTGTCTCTCATATAGCAGATGAGGATGACAGCGAACTGGCATGAAATCACAATGTCCTGGTATGTTTCCCTGTGATAAAGTTTTGCTTTAGTGACAGCCCTTCACTACGATGAATGTAGTTATGCCATATCGCCAGGAAATGGGTGACAATTGCAGCATATGTGATGCGACGTCTTAAAGAGGCGACACTGCGGCAGAAAATCTCCACATACAACCATACAACATGAAGGTAGATCTTAGTACCAAGTAACGATGGGTTTCTTGGGTGGCCTTCGACAAGGCCTTCCATCAACATCTGCAGACAGTTGCGGACCTGTGGAAAGGTAAGTTTCTGAGCCGATCGCCAGTTCTGCCTGTCACTCCTCTGGACGTCGTTCAGTCCCAGACCATGATCTGGAATAGGGAACATTTCGTAAACCAACTGCAACTGATTCATGTGGACTAAGTAATCCCCCAACATCAATACACGCGAAGCATGGTCAAGTGGATTAAGAAGCTTCTTGTGATTATGTATATAGTCCTGATCACATGCATCTCTGATGATATACCCGTTCTCTGTCTCAACCTTCCTGCAGGAAAGAACAAAACCAAGTTCCATAGGGATGGCACGATACCTGCTTCCAACGTTGTTTGTCCCAAGCTGTAGCATAAGCTTCCTGCGTCTCGAGTCACCATCTGAACTGTGTCCAATCAAGGGGCCGACAATGTCTTGAAGTTCCTTTTCGTAAAGGCGTTCAACTGTCTGCCATTGTCTGAACACAAATTCATGGTCGAACCTATTACACGTAGGCATGATGAGAACAGGAATTCGAGGAAGTTTGGGGTGCAGGGGATTCAGGATGATTGCGCAAGCAAATGGGCCAATCTTGTACTCGTTGAATGCATTGACGATTGTGTTGTACCCTTGTTCGCCATTCCCAACAACAACAGTGAAATAGTCAAGGCATTTATGATCTGCTCCGGTGACTCCACAGAATCCCAGCAGTTCATCAGTACGCTCGCTGTAACTGATTTGTCCTAGAATGGCGGTATCATCTTCTGCTGCCAAGTCAGGGACATGTTTGACGCCAAGATTGCTCATAGCTTCTTTATACAGTTTGCCAAGGACCTTTAGGTTATTCTCTTCAAAACCACCGTCCAAATGTACTAGATGTTGGTTTCGCCAGCGATAGATGGAATGAATTTCTGGCCCACAGAGGTTGATGGCTACAAATGTTGCAACTCTTGGCCCGCCCCAAAGTAGCAGAACCTCCAGAAACAGCTTAAAAGAAGACTGGTAATGGCGCCCGTTCTTTTCAACATGAAAGTTTTTTGCAACAGTTTGCAGCACACCGACCAGGGTGTTTCTATCCTTCAAATAACCATTTTGTGCTGCCTTATCCAGATTGTGGCAAATGGCTTTCATCGAGCCACGTCTTGCGAACTCGGCCAATTTTTCATCCAAAGAACGCTTTCGTATTCTCAGCCTTAAGTTCTTGGACTTGAGAAAAAAGAACTGAGATTCTTTATCGTCCAGCTTTTCCTTCTGTTCTTTTAATTTCTGTTGCATCTCAAATGTGGAAAGGAAGTCGTTTCTAATTGTGGAGTTGTCTCTCTTACCATCAAAACCAATTCTTTCACTTCGCAACAAAAAGCGTTTCTTGAAAGATGGAAGTTTGGACACACCCTCACATACAGAGCACATATCATTTTTAAACGTCCCCACATCTGCACAGCGTAAACATTCAGAACTTCGAAATGTCCCTGTCATTTCTTTGGAGCTTTCCTTACAAATTCTAACGAATTTGTAATGTGGCTCTGGATACCAGGAAATTTTACTTTTGTCTTCACCTGGCTTTGTATCATTAATAAGCACTTTGGGATTAACAGTTATCTTTTTATCGCCGACATTATACTCGTAACGTTCAAGAAAGAATCCATGACAAAGTTGCTTACCAGGGCCCTTTGTGTTAGATCATTTGCTGTTATCTTGTGTGCGAGCTGTTTTATGGAAAAATGACGCAATGTCAGCCATTGAGCCAACACAGGAGGCCTTCTGCTGATGGCTACGTCCTTCAACATGCTGTTTCAAATTGAAGAGAAGGGATCGTTGAGAAATAGCAAATGATGTATTGCAGGAACGGCACAAAACCTCCTCTCCCTGAAAGTGAAAGACTTTGGGAAATTTGCCTTCAATCTGATTCCGAAGACCTTGAATTTCTGTCGGTATTTCTGAACTTCTGGACCGGCTAATGGCTACATTTAACTTGTGCCTAGAGGTTATAATGCGCAACTTTAACAAACTCAGATCCTGGTTCGCTTGTCCTACGGCGACTTCAGATGAGCACACATTGCATTCCGCAAAAAGCTTCCCTTGTCTTCTTTTAATATTAAAAGCTACGCCTGGTTCCTTCTTTGCAAGTTCATTTACTTTTAACTGCTGACTTTCCAGTTCAGTATCCACGTCTACTACTTCGACTAGCTCTACGTGTTCTTCAGTAATATCATGGTGAGGTGATGAAGGAGTGTGATTTTTGGTAGCGGACGGCTTTGACGGCATTGTACTGGTGTTTTGTGCTGGAGAAACATCCTCGAGGTTAAGCGACGCTGAAGTTGAAACAGAGACTGGTTGGTTAACGATGCTTTCTGTTTGCCCTTCTCCCTCACAAGACAAATCAGTTTCTAACTCTTCTTGTATTGGCTCCAACCTCGGTTTAACATCCCCGAGGTTAAGCGACGCTGAAGTTGAAACAGAGACTGGTTGGTTAACGATGCTTTCTGTTTGCCCTTCTCCCTCACAAGAAAAATCAGTTTCTAACTCTTCTTGTATTGGCTCCAACCTCGGTTTTTTTGCTGGCAGTGTTTCCTCTTCGCTTGAAATTGGCTCGTGTTCGACTGGACTGTGGCCACAGTACTCACACAAAATACTGGCAGTAACAGTGGTTTCGTACTCATCACACTCTTCACATTTCAAACATTTCCCACGCAATACGCCTCTCTTGTCCTTTCCCATTGTAGGCTGTTTTCTTGCCTGCTATTGCCAGCCGTGCCTGCGACATACCAGATACGGCTTTATATTAGCCGAGATTCTTTTATCTTACTCGAATATTTATACTTATGTAAACGCGCTAGTTTTGCGCACGATATATGTCATGGAGTACCACCTTTAAATCGTTTTATGCAGGAAACTGTGAAATTCTTAAATTGTAGCAATAAAGCGATGTAAACCTCTGAAGCCTGGAACTGCATAAATTTTCAGTCACATTATTTATTGCTCCTGAAGAGTTGAGCACTCTAGAAAAATTATTCTAAACGGTTCAGAAGAATATATTTATATTTATATATGTACCGTATTTATTCGATTACACGTGGCAGATGCGGCTTTAATTCGCATAGTATACCCGAACTCAAAAAGCAAAAACAGTAATAAACTAGTTTCACCAAGCCTAAAGAACTATTTCCGTACCAATGCATTCAAAGCTCTGATTAATATAATCAAAACGTAGTAATGACAGGCAATAATGTCTACCTTTTTCTGTGCTCGCTCGCACCAGGCTCGCACCCCGGACTCGCACCAGGCTCGGACACCAGTATGGCATGCGGTTGGACCCTTGGACCCAGGGTTCTGAGTCAGGGGTTAGATGAAATAGCGGACAAAATTCCTGAACGAAATTCGGGCATGAAATACGGACATTCAAATCCCGGCAAAGGTCAATTTTCTTCTCTTTCAAGCCCTCGCAAATAGCTGATGAAAGCTATTTTATAGAAGCAAGTAATTTTTC
>NC_133203.1:21666447-21676447 GCF_958299795.1 Porites lutea
AAACTCAAAATGGTTCAGCTGTTAATCCCATGAAAATTCAACGTGCTCTTGGGAAATGCGGCCTCGAGTTCTATCTTTCCAGGGCATCAAGGAAAAAAAATTCTCACGACTTAAACCAACTCTGCCAAGTTTTAAAAGATCACAAGAATCCTTGCTTGATGAATTTTGTGGAGGCTTCTTATCAGCATTGTCTCAGGTTAGTATACTCAATGCAAAACTGTTATAGTAAAGGCTATAGTTAACCAAAGAAATCAACACCTAGGAGTCCACCCTTATTGTTGCCATCTTCTCGTTGTCAAGCAATGTCTCTAATTAACTGTTTTGACTCAAATACGTAACAATATGCAAGGGTGCAAGTGGCTTATTAAGTGCGATTTAGACCATCTGGGAATTTCAACACGAAAAAGAGCATTAATTCAAACTTTGATGCGCTACTCAAAAATTTATTCTGAGATAGTAAACTTGTCTGTTTTTTATTCTTTATTGACAGCGCCCTTCAAGACGAAATAGATATTAGTGATGAAGAACAGTCTCAAGAAATGTTGTCGACAGAAAATGTAGTTCGTGTGTGAGTGCTTAGCGAAGAATTCAAACCGATGATGACTACATCTATCCGAGAATTCCGCCGTGCTGGTTTGAAAATCGATTGTTTTGGTCTCTATGAAAACAAAAGCAGCACCCCGGGCGTAGAAATACCGTGTACACCACATAAGCCATTGTCTTGCCCACTAACAGTTCTTTGTAACGACATCCATGCCGCAATGAAAAAGCTTCAGTTTAGTGTCTACCGGGGAGATGTGTACAAGAAAGTTGCAGAATCACAGTTTATTTTCAAGTTCCTTTGCTCCATGAAGTCATTTCTGTTAAATCTTATGGGGAACGAGTGCTTCAAAGGCAGGCTTGTCCAACATTTTCCAAGAGTTCTACCACTTCTGAGTGAGCCAGAAAGTTCCCTGATTGGCCAACTTAACATAGATCGAAACTTGGTTGAAGTGCAGAATGGCTGGTTTTGGTCTTTCTCTGAAGGAGCTTTTGTACAAGGAGTGATCCCAGAATCAGAGGTGAGGGCATACGTTTTCATCAGTAAAGGTTGTTTTAATTCCGTTATCACAATTTCCTTGGCTAAAATTTATCTGCTGGCTAAAATGACAATGTATCTGTTCAATAGAAAAGTCGTTTTTCTGTTACTATACAACATAATTAACCTTGGAATATGTAAAATCAAGCGCTATTGAGTTTCGAGTCACCTAATCTAGGACTACTCCTAGTTTGTAGGTGGGTAAAGGTTTCTACTTCTTCTTTTACCTATTTATTACATGTTTGCATGTTTTAACAGTTCTTTTTTTTTCTTTTCTACAGCGAGGTATCACATCACCAAGAGCGTATGTCCTCTATGACAGCCTCCAACAGCCCGATCCTAAATACTTCGAGCAAATTCTAACCAATAGCCTACCTGAAGGGCAAATACAACAGTTTTGCGCTGATTTCCTCGCGCTATTCAGAGATAAAGAACACAAGCGACCTGTGCCATGTGCCATCAGAGCTTCTGACAGCGGCAAAACGAGCCTGTTCAGCCCAGTGTTTCAAATTGTGCCGTTAAGCCGAATCGCTCGTGTGACCAAACAGAAGAGCTTTAACAAGTCGATGATTGACAGCTCCACGGAAGTTATCTTTCTCGACGAGGCATACAACAACCTGCTCGACATAGATGACTGGAAGATAATTTGTCAAGGCAGTTTTACATCCCACGATGTAAAATGGAAGAAGGTCCAGGGGTGCCACTGCCGTGCAAGTATGTACATTACATGTCAACAGGAGATGGACTTTGGCGAGGCCCGCAATGACGCGATGAACCGAAGACTTCACAAGTTCTTCTTCAGAAGCTTGCCCCAAGTTAACCCGGAGGCCAACCAGTGGCTGCGAGAACATGCAATGGACTGCATTGTATGGGCCCAAAAGATGGTTGCTACAAACTCCACTACCGCACAGACTGGAAGGACTTTAGGAGAGCGTGAGGACGGTTTAGAAAGTGAAGACGTTCAGAGAATTTTGTCCGATTCCCTACTGGATGACCCCGAGTGCAACACGGAAGGCGGTGAAATCTCACTCACGGATGAAGAGGAGAGTGAAGCCGAAAGCGACAGCTCCGATGAAAATGAAAATAACAACCACATAGACAAGCTTCGCCATGAGCTCGAAAAGGCGGTGCCGGGTGGGTTTCGGCACAGACAGCTGAGCATGCTCCTGCGAAACGCTCAAACACAGCACAAAGCCATCCAAAATCGCCAAATCGCCGGACGTCGACGATATCTAGTAAATTTAGGAGTGACCAGCAAATCGCAGGCAGATCGACTGATTACGCATCCCGACGAGCTGCTACCAACCGACCTCGCTCGCAGAGAACAACAGGCCTTGAAAGATAGGGCAGAACGTCTCGAAAAGCAAAGGGAAAGAGATGAGCAGAAGAAAGAAAAAAAAGCATTCTCTAATCCGTGGCTGTTAGAAATAGAAAAAGAAATGGCCGAGAACAATATGTGTTTAGAGAGAGGCACAGACCCCGACATGAGTGCAACGCTGGGGAGTCTTTTGGAGATTGACTGTGAGAAACTCCGCACATTTCACGAAAAACAAGGTACCCTTCGCCTGCAGATGGCTGTGGAGAAAAGGAAAGAATCTGTGTGAAACGTGGATTAGTGGATCCTAGGTACGCGAGTTCCGTTAGAGATGTGTACTCACCTTTACCGGTTATCGTCGAAGGTAGCAACCAAAACATGTCCAGGCCAACGGCTTCAAACGACGATGGTAATACGCCAGACACCATCTTACGACCCGCCTGAGGACACGCACCAGACGATGTTTACTCCACCTACGAGCAAGGAGGCCGTCGAATCGGAGAGCGAGGAAATGTTCATTACACCGAAGACACCTTGTTACGAGCCCTCATTTGATGAGAGCATTTGTACAGGCTCTTCACCATTACTGAGGCGAGTACCCTCACCTGACAACAGACCTTCGAAGCGAGCAAAACTCTCGAGAAGCCAAACAACCGTGGGACAGAAGCGGGTGACTAGCTTTTTCAGTTCGCAGAAACGTGTAAAAAAGTAGGGTCAACTTAGGTGCCCGTACATGCAATTTAAGATATACTAAGTTAAACTAATTTGAAGGCCTTTACGCCACAGAACACTTGGATTATTAATGCTTACTTGTCAGTTTTAAATATCACGTTATTTTTGCATGTTGTCTACGAAGCCCCATGATGGCATGGTCATGCCGAGAAATTCAGCCATTAAATAAATCATATTTACTTTATGGATTTAGCTTACATTATCTCTTCTTTCTATAGTTTTTCTCGCATTTTATGTAGGGCTAAAGTTTGCAATAATTCATTTATTTGAGTTGAAGAATTTAAGATAGCTACATGTCCTTGAATTCGTTCGTTAAGTAGGACCTTGTCAACGCTGCGTCGATTTTGAATATGATCCAAATCTTCGAGCAGCTCGGCTCAGAAGAGAGTTAGTTGTTCTTCCCTTTTGGAACTGAAAGTCGGGGTCTGTTAGAATCGCTTTCCATTGCCCAAATCCGTGCCGTTTAAGTCCAGCTTTGAGGAATTTGTCTTCCTCGGGGGTGAACATTAAACTCTTATGTCGCGTGCTTGTTTCGGTCACTCTGAACGCATTTTCGCGCCGCAATTTTGGCACTCCTACTAAAGGCTCGCGTGTTGTATCTGTAATTACGTCTTCTTCGTCATTAGAAGACGTATCGGTTTTGCCAGCATCTTGTTCTTGTGAAGAACTTGAATTCTCAGAAAGCCTAGAGCGTACGTCCATCTCTAGCTCTGATCCCCTCTCGCCCTGTAGCCTTTTTCAAAAATGCATGTGCTTTGCTGGTGACTTCACGAGATCGCCGTTTTTGATAGTGAACTCTTGCCACAATAGAGCTGTGTTTCTGGTCCTCGGAGATCGCATCTTGCGCGCTGCTGCTAAGAGTTCTAGAGCTTGCCGTCTCCACTATTTGGCGGTAGCGAGTTGGGTGAACATACTTGCCTGTTGCATCGAACACCAATTTACTCATTGCTTCTCCTAGCTTATGTTGTCGACCATTTCTCGTGACTAAAACATAATCACAATTAGGCTTGAGAAGTGGGCGAATGTGGTTGATGTAGCTTTCTAGGACTTGCATACTGGTGTCTGTCAGGAAAAGGGAATCAAAACCATACTTTCCAGCTGTCTTGAATTGTTTTTGGTCTATGAATCCGCCGTTCGTCTTAGCTTTGTCGACCATTTCTACGGTTAGATATTGGAATGTCATCGGTCGTGAGCCTTTAACCTTGATAAACAAATAGACTGCCAGAAATTTGGTAGCGAACGATAACTCCAATGGCGAAACAGTATCTGGTTTATCCCTGCATGTTTTAAGCAAGCTCTCGTAGCGCGGCAAGTAACGCCCCACCACCTCTAAAAGCTCTTCCATGGTGGCCCAGTGCCCCTTGGCTTCTAAAGCGTCAATATCGAGTTCGCTGGTCCATTGTAACCTCATCATCTTTGGCACGGTTTTTCGCACCCTTTGTAAGTACATTTCTGCTGTGGAAAGGCCTCTCCATACTGTTTCTGATGCGCCATTTACTTTTCTGAAATCCGCTAATTCTGCAATGGCGTCCAAGTAACCTATGCGTCCCGCGTGTCCGAGTTTCCATTTATCCTGCATCGTATCAACGAATTTAAATAGGAGATTCAGTGAACATAGGCTGAAATCAACAATGCCAAATGTGAGTTCCTCTTTGTCTTCGCAACAGAATTTGAGGAACTTTAAACACCTGCTGACAATTTGCTGTGCTTGTCGATCGCTTTTACAACCCCCGCCGCTGCCAGTTAGCCATGAGAAAAAACTCTTAGCAATGTTGTTTTTCAAGTCAAATGAGGCAATTGCTCTCGTTGTACGTGGAATCGTCCGATCGTTGGCTTCAATTTTCTCGGATTGATTGTGAAACGATTCCATTTGAGCACTGTTTGGCTTCTCGTCAAAGTAATAGTACCAACTGTGTTTGTTCTTTACGTGTTTTCTACAGCCTCTTTGCGTAGTGAATCCATCGTGGTTACAAATCTGCACCGGGCAGTGAAAAAGACCATCACAGTCATCCTCTTCTAACTGAAGTCTCTTTGGTTTAGGCGATGCATTTGCTAACTTTGACCAGTTGACATCCTTGCCTCGTTTGTTCATCTTAAGAATTAGCTTGAAATCGATATCTTTCTAAAGTATGCACGCACTTATACTAGCAGAAGGGTCCCCAAGAGATCATCCTATTAGCCAATGAGATATTTGTTAGCCCATCTCTGCCCACAGTTGGTCATTCTCGCCCCTTACCCCATTGTTTTCTTGTCCGTATTTGGTACAAAATTAATCAAAAGGAACAAAGACACAAGCCTGAACTTGCGGGAGCAAGCCCGAACGCGAATGAACGTGTAGCGGGCAAGTCTCGTACTTAACTTGATTGTTGACGGAAACATGTTTTGATAAATTTGTATAGCGGAGGTGATGGACAGTAGTTTGAGATAGCCTACGATAAATAGGAACTATTGTTCCCTATTCCTTTTTACACTTTGCGCGAAATGGAACGCTGGTTCCTTTGTCAAAAATTCGGAACCTGTTCCCATTTATAAGCGGAACATTACACTCTTCTTGAGGAACAAAAAACCACCTCGATTAGGAACAATTCCGTTCCTGTTGGGCATGAATAAGAACAATTTGAACCGAAAGGGAACAAGGCGTTCCGAAAAGCAGTGGATATGCCAGTAAATAGGAACAATTTGTTCCTTACTGTGTAGAGCGAGAAATTAGATTGGGAACATTTGTTCCCCAATCACTTCGAAAGGAACATGAAGGGAAATCGGAACTGTTGAAAGAGGAACTTTTGTTCCTGAAAGGATAAAAGAGGAACCAGTTGTTCCTTTTGACTAAAACGAAAAGGAACTTTGTGTTCCAGTTTGCTGCTAACGGACCAGATTGTTCCGAAATTGGTCGATCTTTGTTCCTATTGTGCAAATAAAGTTCCTTTATTGTGCGTTCCTAGGTTGTTCCTAAAGCAATTAAAGGAACAAAAAGCAAAAACGCGCGGAACACTACGTTTTTGAAAAAGAGATGTTTCCTCGTGTGGCGTCACTTAAAATCAAACTTTGAAAGTTTCCTCATTGTAAAAAACGGCCTGACAATACTGAGGACAAAAATGCAATTGAAAACTACGGTGTTTTAACCTGAAGTGTTGCTATCATTACTTTTGGGGAATCTATATGATGATGATGATGATTAGACTGATGGTGGACTTTGGACCCTTTTTTGTGGACTCGGCGACTCGAAAATGTGGACTTAAGGACCATGGTGTTGACTTTGAGACTTGGAGTTGACTTTGGGACTTACGGCAAAGTGGACTTGAGGACCTTTTGTGGACTCAACGACTTTTTGTGTTGACTTAAGGACTACGTTATTGTACTATCTTTACCATCCCTATATTATTCATTCTAACTGTTTTGACAGACAGTTCTATTGCACTTGAATAACACAAGTTGGACAAAACTTCTGAATCGATGTGACTGTGAGACCATCACTCAGCAGCCTTTGGGAACAATACGATCAAAATGAGCGTAGAACAGGAAAAGTTATTACGTTATAAAATGTAGTGTAATTACAGTCTATGACGACTGTGTGTAACAAAAATTATCCTTTATTTCAGTAATTTTTTTCCTTGAAACAATGCAATGAGAACAGCATTTGAGAAAAATAAGAAAATGGGCTAGAGTGGCTTTCAGTAGCAAATTTATTTTTGTGGCCACCGTCTGTGAAAACGAAAAACACAAACACCCCTAAACGTTCCGCGTTTGGCATTTCCACTAATTTCTGTTGGGTTCTAAACCATGTTCGTCTCAGTTGTGTTAAACAACAGACGAGTAAAACTACTAAGGTGTTAATTTGCAAGAAACTCTAACGCAAAGGTAACACTAATCAAACGTTTATTATTATTTACATCCGAGGGCAAAACTGGTGGTTGATGCACCAGAGGCCACAAGAATACTATAGAGAATTTGTAAAATCAGTCTAGTGGTCTATTACCAACGCTGTGTTCTGATTGGTTGAGCTACTACTAGGCTATATGTGATAGCCAACTAGTAGCGAAAAGTGCCGGCTTTTGGTGGCAAAAAGGACTAAAGTCTAGCTTTAACTAGCTAAAGTTGTTTTATCTCGATATTTTTGACCAACTAGTTGGATTTTACTGACACAATTATTCCTCTCGCCCTCATGGCCATTCCGACTCGAGGAATCATTGTTAAACATCCTTAACATAACCACGAAATCTACTACAGTGTACTAGGGTAGTTAAATTGTAGAATTTTCGGACAAAAAATATGAAAATGCGCTAGAGTGGCTTCCGGTTGAACATTAAAAGTAATTTATGTATTGGCACTGTATGATTTCATTGTAGTTGCAAAAACGTACAACATATCTTCATTCTGCGTTTGCTATTTCCGCTTGTTTCTGTTATGTTTTCATTGGTTTCCAACGACCTCCTTTGCTGTGTTTGACGAAAAACGAGTTAACGTTTCAATTTATCGAAAACCACTCCTGCGCAAAAAGTAACATCAAACTGGTTTTTGATACTTATAAATCCGTGCGTAACAGATTGTTCGTATACATAAACGACGGTAGGACACTACAAGTTACAAGAACTAAACATGACCAAAAAATCGACTAACGAAGTAGTACCATTCTAGAAATTTCAAGGTGATCAGTGCACAAAACATCCTAAACCTATAGGCCACTTCCGAGTTCCAAAAGCCCTCACTCTCAAAATGAGGCTAAGTGCACAACCTTTTTTGTGAAAGTGAGTTTTATTTGAATGAGAATGAAAAAATCATTTCCATATCAGTGGCTAAGCACTTACCCTCGTTCTGATACAAAGGTCCTGGGAACTTTGGAAGTGGCCTATTGAACTATTGCCTGAGTCGGCAACAGAACAAAACAAGACTCCTAGCTAAGTGAAACTCAACAGGTATCATGCGCCGGACGCACATAAAAGGTAACAAAGATTTCTGCGAATACCTTAAACCCTTAGCTTAGCTCCGTCTTTTTATGGGCATAATAAAATATAAAACTCAACATACATGTATAGAACGGTGGCTATGCGCCATAAGTTAGAAGATAATGGTAAATAAGACGAGAACTCTGACAATTTTTGAACCTGTGCAAAAAGTATCAATTTAACTATCTCTTCTTTTTGAAGTAGTAACATGGCAGAAATAAATTTCATGCAGATGATCCGCAAAAAAAACCAAGAAGACACAGAAAACTAAAGCATTTTGTTCGAGACAACTACTGTCTTTCAATTATTAAAATAAGTTTACTTTAATTTATTTTTTTCGGATCGTCCACCATGAAATCAGGAATGCTCTCCTTTACTTTCTCCACGGCCTAATGTGAGTTGCACGAAGACCTCTGATCTTGTCAGTAACTTTCTGCGTAGAATATTTTTGTATGATGTCTTTATGGCCGCTCTCGTTCAATCGCTATACAACATCTTTTGATTCAATCTTTTGACTGCCTTGAATCAAGTCCTTAAAAAGGTTTGAAAAGACCATCACCTCCTCTTCTTCAAAAACTCTCGATTTTCCTTGAGTTGTAGTTGGACTTATAATTGAGTTAGAGTCGCTCGCATTGTCATTACAATCGCCGGCCTCCACGTCTTCAAAAAGAGAACCCTGAGATTTCTTGAACCTGTACAATCCTCTCACTTTGTCCAACGGTCTTTTTTTTTCACAGTCTACGAGCAGTGGATTTGTGCGCTTAAGAGCAAGGACTTCCCGTAACGTAATTGATTGGCGGCTGATATTATCTGCGAAGGTTTCTTTTATTGCTCTTTCCTCTTCCTTTGTCTAGGTCTGGCGGACCGGAGGTACAGTTACCGCATCAAGATCACCATCATCTTTTCCTTCAGGAGGTGAATCAAAATCATCTTTTCTCATACTAGGTTGCTCGATGTCTTCATTTTTGCTACGTGATGGTACAGCAGGAGAACTCGGCCTACCATGCATTACGGCCGTCAATTGCCTAGCAGCGAAAGCGGAGTTTGTGCGCTTTTGCATGAGATGATAGTGCTTATGTGCAGTTCGTTCAGTGTGTGCCATATGTGCGGCGACATTACCCTTGACCTCTTTATTGTACTGTCGAATTGCTGTTGTGCATGACTTCCTCATTAGTGTTCCTGAGATAAGTGTTTCCTTATCAATCATACCACCCTTTCGCCAGGCGCTTGTTATAGCTGATGACAGATCGCTGCTCTGCATCTTCGCTCCTTTCCAGTTTAAGAACAAGCAAGTGGATCCACCACCCTTCACAACTTGCTGCCTTGCGTGCTCGACATAAATGTCCAACCAACCTTTGAGGCATTCATCGAAGCAGAGATTTGCTGGCCCATGCTAACTGTATGTTTTATGATCTTTAACAGAAATCATGTATGTTCCATCGACACAGCTTATTTCCTTGTACTCATCTACAGTCCTGTTCGTTATGACACCGCTGCTATGCCCATTCTGGGAAAGCAGGTGTATGAACAAGAAGTTTCTCAAATCACAGTACTCAATTTGGCCTAGAGGTGTAGAATTCTGGCCTTTGTCTATGAAATCGCCAATGACCTTGACTTGATTACGAACAAACTCTGACTTAGCAAACCCTTGAACCTTTTCTGGGCTAATAAGACGTGCAAGATCTTCTTCTTGTTTCTCCCAAAATCTCTCTTTAACCTCTTTACGAAGACTTTTACACCACTGCCTACATTTTTTAAAGAGGGCGTCTGCCGTTTTTTCACATCCTCGGGGAAGCCCGATGTCATCCTCGGTTGTAGCAAACGTATAAAACTTGCACAAAGAATGAAGATAACTGATTGAGGTTGCTGCCTTGTGCGACGCTCTCGACTCTGGATAAAACTTGTCGCGAATTAGAGCCTTGTCAAACAAGC
>NC_133203.1:21681447-21721447 GCF_958299795.1 Porites lutea
CCGTGATCAGCAAATACGGGACAGAATTGTCATTGGAATTCTTGATAAAGGTGTCTCGCAGAAATTACAGTTAAAGTCGGATTTAACGCTGGAAGTCGCGATTCAAATAGCTCGCCAGTCAGAAATGGTCAAGTCTCAGGTTACTGATCAGAATTCCCTCGCATCGAAGGAGGTTGAAGAGGTGCACAGTAAGAAGAAACCGACTAATCCACGTTGGAAAAAGGGAAAAGGAAAGAAAGAGGATCCATCTCAAAAGCAAGGTCAGAAGAAGTGTGGCAGATGCGGTCTCCATCACTCAAAGCCTGAACACTGTTTAGCAAAAGATAAACGATGTTTGAAATGTCAAAAGGTGGGTCACTTTGCAGCTGTTTGTTGGTCCAAGTCGGTGAGTGAGGTGAACAGTAGTGGTGGTGGTAGTGCTTCAAATGATAGCAGTGTTGGTCGTTGGTTCTTAGGTGCGTTGTCAAGTGATTTAGATCAGGATGACAAATGGAAGGTCCAGCTTAAGGTCAGTGGTAAACCGCTGGTGTTCAAAATTGATACCGGTGCTGATATTACTGCCATTTCAAAGTCTACTTTTGATAGTTTGCCAAATCAGCCCCAGTTACATACACCGAAGATAGCTCTTTTCAGTCCAGGAGGCAAGTTGCAGTGTGCTGGGCAGTTTACAACAGCAGTGACACATTGCAACAAGAAGTACCAACTCAATGTTTTTGTAATCAGTGGAGAACATGCTAGTAACTTGCTGGGTCGAGAAGCAGCTTGTGAAATGGGTTTAGTTGCGAGATTAGAAGAGGTGGATGCTGAGTTGTTTGGAGATATAGGCTTGTTCAAGTGTGAGCCAGTTAGGATCCAACTGGATGATAATGCCCAACCCTATCGCATCAACACGGCAAGAAGAATAGCTTTCCCTTTAATGCCAAAAGTAGAAGAGGAACTCAAGCGGATGGAAGAAGCTGGTATCATCGAAAGGGTAACAGAGCCGACAGAATGGTGTGCGCCCATGGTACCAGTACAGAAAAGTAATGGTAAGCTCAGGATCTGTGTCGATCTAAGAAGGCTGAATAGTGCAGTGAAGCGCTCCAGGTTTGTACTGCCTACCTTGGAAGATATCGCGCCCAAACTCGCCGGTGCCCAGTACTTCTCCAAACTTGATGCGTCCAGTGGATTTTGGCAGATCCCCCTACATCCAGATAGCGCCAAGTTGACCACGTTTATGACTCCATTTGGTAGGTTCTGTTTTAAAAGACTTCCATTTGGAATCACGTCTGCTCCAGAAATTTTCCAGTCTCTAATGAGTGATCTGTTAAAGAACAGAGAAGGTTGTGAAGCAATTATGGATGACATTATTGTGTACGGGAAGTCTGCAGAAGAACATGATGAGAACTTACAGAACACGTTTGAAGTTATCAAGGAGTCAGGACTGAAACTGAACAAAGCGAAGTGTGAGATCAAGAAAAACAAGCTAACATACTTTGGACATGTTCTCAGTGCCGAGGGGTAAGTCCAGACCCGGAGAAGGTGAAGGCAATAACAGACCTCGAAGCACCAACCAATGTGACAGAACTACGCAGACTGATTGGCATGATTAACTACCTCGGGAGGTTTATTCCCAACCTTGCTTCAGTGATGCGTCCAATGAGCGAACTATTAAAGTCAGATACAACTTGGACTTGGGGACCTTCCCAGTAAACTGCATTTACCAAGGTCAAAGAAATGATTTCAAGTAACACAGTGTTAGCATTCTATGATCCTAAGAAGCCCACTGTTGTTTGTGCAGATGCTAGTAGCTATGGAATTGGTGGGGTTCTGATGCAAGGTCACAGTGACCAGCTCCGCCCAGTCAGTTTTTGCAGTAGAACACTCACAGAGACTGAAGTCAGATATGCTCAAATTGAGAAAGAGTGCCTGGCAGCAGTGTGGACATGTGAGAGGCTCTCACGTTATCTAGTAGGGCTTCCAAGTTTCCAGCTCTTGACAGATCACAAACCACTGGTACCACTGATCAACCAGAGAGATCTTGATAAAACACCACTAAGATGCCAAAGGCTTCTAATGCGCCTTATGCGGTTCAATCCTCAGGCAGAACATGTACCTGGCAAGCAGATGGTGGTGGCAGATACTCTGTCAAGAAGCCCTTGTAAGTTAGAACAGGAACCCGACACAATAGAAGACGTGCAGGCATTTGTAGACTTGGTTGAATCTACAAGGCCAGCCACAAGTGATCAGCTTAAGAGAATCAGAGAAGCAAGTGCAAAGGATGTCCAGCTCCTGAAAGTGATGGAATTCACAATGGTGGGGTGGCCAGCCCATGTGGAAAAAGTCCCCCTCGAGATACGAGAGTTCTTCGATTCTCGTGGACACTTGTCAATGAGCAACGGTTTATTAACATATGATGATCGCATAGTGATCCCTGCAGACATGAGAGAGGAGATACTGGATCGCATTCACACAGGTCACCAGGGTATAACAAAGTGCCGTGAACGTGCTAACCTTTCCGTGTGGTGGCTGGGTATTTCTAAGGAGATCAAGACAAAGGTGGAGTCATGCCAATTCTGTCAGGAAAACCAACCATCACAAAGAAAGGAACCACTGATGACCACAGACCTACCTGATAGGCCATGGCAGAAGGTGTCTACTGATTTGTTTGAGCTAGCCGGTCAGAAATACCTAGTAGTGATGGACTATTATTCAAGGTTCATCGAGATATTAAGCCTAGTTGAGACAACAAGCCAAGTTGTCATCCAAACGCTGAAGTCAGTGTTTGCAAGATGGGGCATTCCGGAGGAACTGAGTGACAATGGCACACAGTTCAAGTCACTACAGTTTGATGAGTTCAAAGCAAAGTATGGATTCAAGCACACCACATCAAGCCCGTATCATCCCCAAGCAAATGGTACTGCAGAAAGTGGCGTGCGAATCGCTAAGCGGATTCTGAAACAGGAGGATCCACTCCTTGCTCTTATGGCCTATAGGGCAACTGGAAAGACACCATCAGAGCTGATCATGGGAAGGCTGATACGTACTACACTTCCAACACTGACCAAAGTTTTAGAGCCAAAGCTTCCAAACCATTCAGCAGTCAAAAGAGCTGATGTCAAAGCCAAACAGGGCTACAAGGAGTCCTTTGACAAAAGGAATGGCTCGAGAGAATTACCAAAGCTACAGCCTGGAGACTGGGTCAGAACCAAGCTGGATAAGGAGAAGCAGTGGACCACAGAAGCTAAGGTCGTTAGTGAACACCAAAGTCCCAGGTCATACATCATAGACACTGGTGGTAAAAGATTGCAAAGGAATCGTAGGCATCTTAGAAAGATCCCTACACCCACTCGTTATGACGCAGCAGGGGACGAGTCCCAAATTCCGGATATCAACAGTCAGCCTACTCCCAAGGTCGTCCAAGTGGAGGACACCAACGTTCCCGGAAGCAGCAACGCCAGTCCTGACGAAAGCGATCAGAACGCGATTCCAGAACAGAGAACCTCAAGTGGTAGACTTGTTAGGAAACCTATTCGTTATAGAGAGGACATTTAGAACTGTTGATTTTGTTGACTATTGGACAGTCGTTATTGTTTTTTCCATAGGTCAACATATGCCTAGGACTCTCTTTGATTAGATTTCAGAACATGCTTAAGCATTGTATTCAACCAGTTCATTTTTGTTGTATTTTTCTTTTTTTTTAAAAAAAAAGGGGAGATGTCTCGATGTTGCTTAGTAACGCTAGCGACATGCGCATTAGGACGTAGTTTTACCATGTGCTCTTGCCTAATGGCGGACTATGTACATCACGTTGTTTGTTATAAATGATTAAATCCTGTTGAGATTTCAAGACACTCTTAAAAAATTAATAACATATGGAGAAAGATAGGAAGTTAACCCTAATAACTATAGTCGCTGAGTAACCATAATCACTAACTACATTCACTACTTAACCCTCAACACTATTGTCAGAATTTAACACTTTACACTGTTGTCAAACCCTAATTACTATTGTGATTGCTTCTAAGTCATAACTTGCCTCATGACTCATTGAGTCAAAAAGAAGCCTTGTGGGTTTTTTGCATGTTTTTATAAAAAGAAGTACTTACTTTCAGTAAAATTACCGATTTCAGTCTATCCCTGAAGACAGAGTTTGTACATTTCTTGTTAGCAGCAGACAAACGTTCTATGTGTTTTTGAAACTAAATTTTCGTATTACACTTGCCAACCAAAGAAGTTCCAAACTGGCAAAATATTGGCAGCCAAATAATACAATCTACATATTCTCGTTTGCAAAAGACTCATTAACGTGCAGTTCAAAATAGGAATACAGGTAGACTTGATTAGTGGACAAAATACAACCAAACAATATGCCCAGCCGTTTGATTCCCTCTTTACCGAGCAATTAGGAATGTTAATGACAGCCCTGGAAAATTATTTGTGGTTGTTTCTCAAGTTCTGTAATTGCCATGTGTCAGGAAAATGCTATAAGGACTGATGAAAGTATATGTGCAAATAGGCTCTGCTGTTTCGGGCATTTACACGCCTGGTTGTTTGCTAGTTGTTTTTATATATTCATATGCACTAGACCTGACCTTAGACAAGAATGTAGGTAGGCATTTGCCAGTAAGCAAGCAAGAGATAGTAAGCAAATGATTATATTCATGTAAGTGTTAGAGTACAGTACAGTAACAAGACCTAGCCAGCTGGTTATGTCCTTTCTCTCACTGTCGTTGCTGACTAGCTGACAAGGTTGGGCTGTCAGGACCGAAGGACAAGGAAATATAATCGAAAACCAATACATTGCCTGCTCACAGGATTTGACATTTAGCGTTTACGCATAAATATACAGCAGCCATCAGACCATAAGGGCGAGACTGGCTTTACAGCTTTAAACTGTTAATGTTCAACAGGCTCTAATATTGTAGTCTTATTTCACAAAGGATACAAAATTTTAAAACAGTATTATTTTGCTACATAAGCTGTTCAACCTCAATTTGATTGTACTGGCTTCATTCTGTCCAATACTAGACCTCAAACACACTGAGCTACAGTGTATTTAAACAGTGTCACCCAAACAATCAATGTGAATATATCGTGTATAATTTCATACAATCCAGACTCAAAAAATAATAATTGATACTTGATAATAAGAGGCTACTTGGCACAGTTTCATGGAACACTAGTATAGGCAGTGGAGTGAAAGGAATCAGCTTTCCGAGAGAGAAGTTGACCAATATTAAAGTAAGCTTATAACTGTCACGCAAAATATGCATGTTGCTATCCCACGTGTAGTTAACGTTTGTTTTACCGGAAATCTTACATTTATACCTCAAAAGAAGAACGAAAATTAATTACAGGTTTCCTTTTATTCAGCTGTGTGTAGTGAGTCAATACATGTTGACAGCAAGATTTTATTGTAAAGTTAAAATCGATAAATTGAAAGACTTATGCTTAAATTAATTTAAAAATTGCCTACCTGGATCTCGACAAAAATAACCTACAGTTTTAATTTGTAGGAATAAATAATTTATGAAAATATTAAAAAACATTGGACCAAGAACACTTTCTTGAGGTACTCCTCACCTGACTTCTTGCCAATCAGAACTTGTATCACCTACTTTCACCCGCTGCATCCTACCATGTAAGTAATCTTTAAGAAGCATACAACTTTTACTGTTAACACCATAAGCCTTCAGCTTGGCCAGCAAGAGTCCATGGGGTATCGTGTCAAAAGCCTTACATAAATCCATTGATATCACTGCAACAATTTGTTTATTATCCAGACTACGTTGCCAATCTTCTGTTAACCTCATTAGCGAGGTTTCACAGCTAGTGTCTCCTATAAGCTGAGATGTAGGGAGACAATATTTCAGAATAGAACTGGTCTAGTTGAGAAGCAAGAAGTTTCTCAAAAACATTATTTAGGGTCGGTAAAACAGTAACGGGTCGATAATTGTCTTTACTCAATTCATCATTTTTCTTGAAAAGAGGTGTTACCTGCCCCATTTTCCATCAAGAAGGATATTTGCATTGTTTGATCGATTCATTCATTGACTCTGCTAGTGGACCAGATATCGCGGAAGCGGATTCCTTAGGAAGCCGCGGAGTTATGGTGTCGTGTCCACAGGCCTTGCGTGCGTTGATGTTTGATAGTAGTTTTTGAACCTGGGTCTTATTGGTGTATTTAAAATTAAAATTATGTATGGCGTTCTTTCTTCTGTTTTCCTCCGCAATTGCTCGAATGCTGGGGTGTGCACTGAAATCGTTTCCAAAGTTGTGTTCTTTAATGTCCTGCACATCATCAACGATGTGAACAAAATAGTTGTTGAACAATTCAGCCACCTGAATACTTCCAGATAGTTCCCAAAACAGATCGTGCTCCGTTATAGCCCATATTAGAGAGGTGCCTTTGACCAGGCAGCATTGTCTACAGCGATGACAGGAGAGCTTACAGAAACCTAGAACGGCATTTGCCAACCCACGTTGCCCAGCATCACATGGTTGTCCATAGTCAGAACTTCGTAGACCCAACAACTGGTGTTCATACACAGGAGGCAGAGCCTGCCTGGAACAGTTTAAAAGGACCCATAAAGGAGAGAAGAGGCATCCCTATAGAAGACTTCCAGTTGTATTTAAGCGACAGAATGTGGAGGCATGGCGAGGATTGGATAACATCATGGCCAACTTTTTACCTGTTTTAGTAGCCAGCTTTAGGGATTATACAGTGTATTAAGAACTTTTTAGGGCGAATTAGTTGGGTTTTTTTTTCTTCAAGGAATAAATGAGATGTGACTTCTTTCTTTCTTCTTTCTTTTAACTCTTATTTTTATTTTTATTGTTTAAGGATAGTATAATTTTCTCGACCTTCTTGGTATTAAAATTAGGCTAGGTAAATGGTTAAAAAAATCATAAAAGTTCGTTTTTTGATGCGACTGAAAGAAAGAAAATTAGCCAGTACCCTGCACGGTTTTTTAAAGGTGCAATCGAAGGGTCTACTTGGCCTAATCTCAGATTATGTTAACATGTTTCGCCTTGGCAAAATCAATAAGCACAGCTTTTTCAAGGTAAAAATAAAAACAGGTTATGATTATATTTTACTGCAGTTTACTTTCTTTGCCTCCCCGAAAAAGTGTTTTCCACATATCGCGTACTTTGTACTTTTTAGTTATGTACCCATGTGAAATTACACTACAGTGGAAACCCACCCTTAATCAGGGCTGCTGATCATGAACTAAGAGTCTTGTTGCTTTGGAAAGAGAGCCTGTGTTTATCTGGCTGCCTGGCTGCAGTGCAATGTAAGACAGAAGATATGTATTTCTGAATCCCCTATAATACACGCTGTTTGCGAATGTTTGCTTCTCCATGCAAACCCTAAAGAGAAAAGAGCCTCAGATGATTGGTTTCTGGGATCCTTAGAGTGGTAATTATGGTTGATTATGGCTTGCAATAGAATAACACCATCCAAATCCCGCTGAGTCTTGTCCAAGACTGAGCCTCAAGGGAGTATCCTTGGTCCGGTTTTATTTACGTTGTATATCAATGATCTACCTTCCTGTGTTGATGTCTGTAAAGTTATGATGTATGCTGATGACACAGTTATCTTTTTCTTGGCTCCACTAATATCGGAAATTGAGTTACAGTTAAATTTGGAACTGATTAATCTGTCTGAGTGGCTGTCTACAAATAAACTGATTCTCAATTTAAAGAAGACTGAATTCATGGTTTTTGGCATCCACCAGAGACTATGTCGCCAAGACATCAATGGGGCTCATATAACGTTTGGAGGAGAATCTGTGAAACACTGTGATTCCTTTAAGTATCTAGGCGTAGTTTTGGACAACAGTCTTTCCTTTAATTTGCATATTGACTATGTGAAGAAGAAAGTTTCTAAAACACTGGGGATGTTCTCAAGAATTAGATCATCATTAACAACTAAAGCATCGAACCGATTGTGTAAATCGATGATATTACCAAATTTGGAAAACTGTTGTGCTGTTTTTCATGGCTGTGGTAAAGGAAATGACGAAGAATTGGGACGCCTGCAGAGACGTGCTGCTAGGATAGTGCTAAAGACGGTGCATTTGTCCACTCAAGATACGGCTTCCAGTCTTGGTTGGGACCCTCTTAAGACGAGAACAGAGAAACATATCGTCAAACTTGTCAAGAATTGTCTTGATGGACAAGCTACAAGTTATTTCTCAGATTATTTTTGACGGCGAACTTATAATATTCATGACTATGACACTAGGTCTAAGGATAGGTTATCTATTGATAAAGTCAATCTCGAGTTGACTAAGAGGGCCTTTTTTTTATAAGGGGGCTACCCTTTTTAATGATTGTATGTAGTTTTATTCATTAGGAGGCTACTTTTTTTCGTTGATTATAATTATGTAATGTATCCCAGTTTCATATATAATTAATGTTTTTTTTATTCATTTATTTTTATACAGGACCCATATTGATAGCAGTTTTTATAACTGAAATGGTCATCCTGTTTAAACATGTTATTATTATTATTATTATCATTATTATTATTATTATTATTATTAAGGCAAGATCAAACATTACTAAAAAGAGGTGGGGGACACCAAATAAGTGAACTAACATCCGGTGGGTCACCCACCTATCATGTAGACGTAATCAAATTAAAATGTGATTGTTAGACAGAGTCCGTTTGTTAGAGAAACTGAGCATTGCAAGGGAGGCGTTTTTTGGAAAAGGTGTTCGAGGGAGTGTCAATGAAGTCAGTATTGACCGTTTGGTTCAGGAGATTTAAAGCCTGGGTCAAAGGTCAGTTCTGAGCATATTTTTGATTGGCAATATATCTCTCTAGGAGACCTAAACATGCCTAACTTTCTACCTTAGGGATGAATGTACGCGAAGTTTAAAATTAAATTTTTGAATAAAGCAAGATTATATTTGGGCAATTAAAATGTTTCCCCGATTTTTTTTATCGAACTGCAATGGATGGTCATTCCAAACGTGGAAGGTTAGAAATATTTAGTACGAATATTAGAAAAAGTGTTATTGCTCGATTTTTTTTACGATTTTTAGCTAAATAGTCGATAAGGGTAAAGCATTACTTTCCTGTTAATGTCTCTCAAAAGGAAACAAAAATTAGTCTCGGATGGTTGAACAATGATCCCATCACTCAGGGGATGTCTCAATGTAGCACCATTGCTGTCTTCACTGCTCTTATATCTGTCCACTATAGCAACAGAAATTTGGTGGGTTTCATCACACAGAAGATAAAAGTGGATAATCTTCACGACTATTTCATGGCCAGCTTGCGGTAAAATGACTTCATTCCTAGTTTTATACACAGTTCCTCCACCATCAACATTGTGCAATGGCAGATATGCACTCTTGTACCTTACTGCTTGATAAGGTATTTCTCGAATTTCAAAGTTGGTAAATAAGCAGGCTTCAATGTTAGGTTCTTCATCTCTCAAAATAACAGATGTCTCGCCCCTTCCAATGAGCACCCCATTAGTAGCTCTTGTGGCGTCTCTACCAAATTCACACTTTTTGACAAGATTCCTTGCTGCTTGCAAAGAGGAAGCGACCATCTGGAAGGTACACAAAATTAAAGAGCAATCAGAAGTGGACTACACTTTTTAATAATATTTTTTTTACAACAATGTTATCTGCAGTTGTTCCCCTGCCAACACACACACAGACATGCCTCTGCAAACAAAATGTAATTATAATAACATTTATGGTAGTAGTACGTAAGTCTAAAATTCACTTGGAGTCCCCAACTACCTAGGTAGTCAGTGCTTCTGTCCAGTATGCTCGAGGTCGAGGTATACAGCTCCACCAGGGTGACTTTCAGTCTATGTAGATCAAACAACCGCATTATTTAAATGTGATAAAAAGGACGTGCAGATCACCTTTCTTTGATCAAACGTCCCTGTTTGCTTTGAGGTCAGAGCATTTAACTTGTCTTGTTGTGACCAAACTTTGATAAACTCCCTTTGTGACTCCTTTCTAGCAAAGGTCTTTTCAACACCGTTTTTGTTGCTTGTTTGTTTTACATAGCGGCCAACTACTCTCTCATACTGAAAGCAATAATAGTTGTCTGGTGATCCAAACTTCATTATGTCCTCTGGTACATGTGTAAGAGAGTGCAATGTTATGACACACTCAGAATCTCCATAAGCCTTCTCAACAAGTATGCAGTACCTCCAACAGAGCCGCCTAAAATTTTCAATCATTTCGATTGTCCAGCCATGAAGGCCACAGTTGAATATAAACTCAACTATTCTGGGAAGAGGTGCCCAAATGTCTGCATCACTGGGGCTTAACAGTCCTTCAAAAACAAACTCAGAGGCTGGGAAACCTATTTTCTGAAATTCCTCGCCTGAAACAAGACAAAAAAATATTACATCAGTAAAAGCAGCTCTATACAGTAAGCACAATCATATAATAATAACCTTTATTTATTACCTTTGGCGATAAGAATTACGGTAATATTACAATAAAAATTCAAAACACTACATATTATATATACATATCAAATTAAGTTAAGATTAGTACCTCTAGGAATAAATGATTGTTTGTGCCTAACAGTGCGTGATACAGGTATTCTGAGGTGCGCTGGGTTAGTCTTACAAGATCTTAGATTATGGCCATGATCCACTGGCTTTTCTAAAAAACGTTTACAAGGATGTGCTTCAGATTCTAGGATACGTTTAAATTCTTTCCTCGTCAAATTCTGACGCCTAGTTACAAGTGACTCAACAGTATCCCTAGGGAGACCAATGACATTTAGACAAATATGCCATCTCTGCTGTTCTGTTGTTTCTATAGACAAGAAACTTTGCCCCACTTTCTCTCTCTTCACCAAGGCGTATAAAATGGGTAGCAGCAACATACTGAGTATCCCTACATGTACAAGGAAACTAGCATCTCATTCAGGGAGGAGTAGTAATACTCTCAATAGCTTTATGCTACAGAAACTTGGTTAAGGTCTGGTGTGTCTTCCATTACCCACTCCCAATCAAACAGGAATGGTTTGAGAGATAATTACCTTTCCAGAATTTCATTCTGATATGTCCAGTGGGAGCCCACTTGACCTGTGCTCTGAAGAAAAAATACCACCAAGTAACTAATTGATAAAAAATGGTTTGAAGACCTCTGTATCAGTTTTTTTTGTCAGATTGGCCAGATGAGTGTACTTCTGAAAGTTACAGTATAATAACTGTTGCTGTTTCCAAAGACTGATATTTTGTCAGACCATCTGACAAAAAAAAAAACATAAAATACAACTTTAAAGAGCAAGGAGGTTTAAATGTGACCATGCAAACAAGACACTGACACATGACTGTTGCTATCTAAAAGAAGTAGTCAGGAAGAAAAAGTTAGCCAGAGCGAACCAATATATAAAAAAGTGACCACAGCTTACATGTATTGGCAGTACACTTACAAGCAGGCAAATTATATCATTGATATTTTATTTTTATCAAAGTATATCAGTTGTTTCTTTCGAATAAACTAGAATAAATTGATGTAAATTTAAATGATTGGTAAATGAGAGGAATATTGTTAGAGCAGCAACATCAAACAAGGATTTGAATGAACATTGTACCTTGCGTCCATGGTATCTTTTCCAGGGCAGGTTGAAGTCGCTCTGTATCCAGCAAGGAATTAGAGAGAAAATACTCAAACCTCCTTTTCACAAGGTTTAGAGGCACCAGGTGCATGACATCAAAAACTAGGTCCTTTATGACATCAAATTTGTAGAGCCTGTGGAGACGGTGTAGAAGAGATACTCCCAAGAAGCCACTTTCTCTGGACCTCCTTTCTCTAACAGTCACTCGTTCTTCTCGTTCAATTTCAAACATGAGTGGAAATTCCTCAGCAACGTCCCTTTTCTCAGGAGGAGATCGGAACTGTTCCCTGAAACCTGGGTAGTAGTAATGCTTCTGGGCTTCCAAGTACTTTCCTACACATAATACATTTCATTTGTTAAGATAAGATACATTATATCAATGATATTTTATTATCAAAATACAATCTCAGTGACAGTTTAAATATTTAGCATGTTTAGACAGTCATTGTTAGTCCCTCTGAGGTAGATGTTTAGCAAGTTTTCAGTTGTTTTAACCTTTTTGTATCAGAGATGCTGATGAACCTAAGTAACAAAGAAGGTCTGTCAAATGGTATATCAACATAACTTTATATAATTTGGTTTTGCAGCCCAACCTTTCTGACTATTTCTTTTTTTTTGTTACAGCAGAAAACACGTATGTCACCTTGTATCACCCGATGAAAGGGTGAAATAAGTGCAGAAATTAGTGGGGGTACATGCCTTGCCGTAGTTAAGTAATGAGAATGAAAAGCATTCTTAAGCTGCTCTTTGGTTTCAAGTTTACCTAACAGTTCCACTAACCTATGAGTTTGCATATCCTGCGACCTTTCTTTCCTCCTGCACCTTTAGATTTGCACATTTCACATTGAGCAGGATGGTCCCCAGTCCAAAGCAAAAGGAGAAGCCGAATATTTATGATTCCAGGATGAAAACAGTGAAGCTCTCAGTTGTAGTTGACATTGATACCTAAAAGAGAAAAATACCATCAGGTCACAGAAAAATGTTTGTGTATTCACCAATGCAATTTATGGGGCTGATATAACATTCACAATACAAGATGTAGGCAACGCCCCTGTAATATAAGGCCGGTGGTTTCTGGGCATCACAGCAATATTGTATAAAATAATATCAATTCAAATATAACTGACAAAACCTCCCTTGACTTTCACTATATAATCATCATGTTACTAAGTGAAGAAGGGTGTATTTCTAAGCACCTTCAATAAAGGCCTTTTCCAAATCTGCCACGAGAGGGTAAAGAAATGGATCCAGAGAATTTGGTCTCCTGTCTGGCAGTGAATAAGATGGAACAAAACCTACAGTGTAGATTTCAGCTGCATTTGATCTATCCAGTTTTGACATTGTTGCAATGCCCACCTCTATAGCACCTGAAAGTAAAATAAATAATAAATAAACACCAATAAAAACAATCTGTTAGAACAATGAATCAATACGCACTTTCAGCTAAGGAAAGACCATCAATATGCTGTTTGAAAACATAACATAGTCTTATCATCAAAATGGTTCCAAACCATTCACCAGCTGCCTAGGGCAAATAAACAACATTCAAAGAGAATTTCATCTTCGATGCAACCACTTCAACTAAAATTTCACGTTTTTCTGGTACCTGATTTAGAAATTTCTGCCATATTAGGTGAGGAATGGTTATTGACTTATGCCTTCTACCTAAAGTAAGAAACAACAAATCTTTTACTGGCAACTTTAAAAAAACAGGTCCATCATTGGTCTAATTTCCTCTTCGAATTTCTTCTTGAACCAGCTTCTATTAATCTGTATATACTGATCCTGTACCATAAAGGTTGAACATGTTTTAGGATGACCTTTTACTAATGCACAGACCACTAGACCACCAAAAGCAGCATGATCCCTAGATTGAAAATCATCCATCACAAATTTGCACGATTTTTCCATGAAATCAGTATCAATGCTTTGTATTCAAGGGAACAACTAACCAGTACTTTTTCTGCCTGAACCAAATGGCTGGAAACCACCCCAGTGACCTAGTGAGTAGAAACAAATTTTGAAATTATTCATTACACCTATTTCGGCGAAGAGTGTATAGGCACTTAAAAATCTCAGGTTTTCATTCTTTAAAAGTAAGCTTAATAATAATTAAATTTATCATCATTATCATCATTATTATTGTCTTAACCTGTGTAATTATATGACCATGCAGCTGATGTGCTAAAATGTGTCACTTTTACCCATTAATACAAGATTTCTTGGGTCTCCACTGGCATAACTGGGGGTGAATGTAAAAGAATAGTGACACTCATCACAGGTAACCTCTTTTCTACCATCATCAAGTTCTTGCAAGGATTCAACAGTTTCACCACTTATGATGTTACTGCAGCCTTCCTTTGTACACCTTACTGGCAGACACCAATGGGATTCCGGGTCAAAAAACCATGAAATCTCACAGAACCGGTCACCATCCCACAGCTCTTTCCTGATATGCCATCCTTCATCTCTTCTGAACCAGTGCCCTTTTTCCCTCCAATGAGCAGTTATTCTCTAGCACATAGACCAATCTGATGTCCAAAGTCTCACCTTTGTTTCCAGACCCAAATAATAGTACCGAATTGATCCCTTTTCTCCACAGTGACGGTGCTCAGCATGACAGCTTTCTAAAATGTCCCAGTGACCGGGATGAGATTCATTCAAGCAAATAAGGTATTCCTTAGCATCAGTGTAGCCAACATCATCCAGAACTTTCTTTGCATCACTCCAGCCCTTGGGCCATTACAGAAGAACACCTTGATCATCTGGATCAAGTCTAGCTCCTTTGCAATAGAGCACCCTTGCCATTGTTAAAAGGTGTGCAAGGTTATTCAGTGAGCCACCCATCTTATCAATACAATCAAGGGCTTGAAATATTGCATAAACAATTGCATCATTGGTGATCTGTTCTATGGTTGGCTCATCCTCTTCTGAAAAATCATCACATCCTTCTGCTGGTGGAACAGCATTAAGGCCTGGCATGTACTCAGATGAATGCTCCATGTAGCTTGCTCTTACACAGTGGACAGAGTTGTGTTCACATCTTTGAAGGTCTTGATCCTCGCCAATACATATTTCCATGTCATCTCTATCAATAATACTAGTAGGAGTCACCATCATCAGTTTACGAAGAACGCGAATTAGTCAAAAAAGCTATTCCCTCGTCATCCAAATATAAGAACAAATGGGCAGTAACAAGTTTTGGCGAATGGCAAATTTCTCTTCCGTTTTAGATTCAGGAGGGCTCTTTAAAGGCTATGATTTATACAAAGTCGCACAGCTGTCTACCAGCATGGAAGAAATGGACGCAGTAAACTTGAATTACATCATCATGTAGTGGCTGTTGTGCCATGGATAATAAATGACTTTAAGAAGAGATTCTGAAACATCTAAATGAAAGACAATTACAAGTCATATATGGAAGGGTGCCAAAAGGGCTCTCAATCAGAAGTCATTTAACCCCCATAACAGAATCTCTGCAAACTTAACGGCCGACATGGGCATTTTAGAAGAGGCAATACTGCAAATCAGAGCAAGCATCACTCACCAAAAATCCGACCTTGTTATTTGATAGGGATAGGTGGTCTTATATGAAAGTCAAAGAGGCCTATGAGTATCCTGGTTTCACAGAAGCTGAAAATTCCATCAGTTATGGCCGAGACATTATAAAAAGAGAGGAGCTGGGGTCTTCACAAAGGCCACACTTTATGTGACGACCGAAGGAGGTGGATTGGATGTCTATGCGGAACTACTCATAATTATGCAAAACCTGACTATATCTTGCAATCTGTTAAAGATGAAATTCAGGCTGCGATTCGAAAAGTTTGTACTCACAACAAAAAGTTACAGAAAGGTCATGGTATCGGATTTATTCCAGCGGAAAAATCACCCACGGCATCCCATCCTAGGAGAATTAGAAAGGAGCGGCAGCCTGGAATGGAAGGCAGATCTATATGGTGTTATATCCTTGTCAAAATTCAAGGTTTGCTTTCATTGTTCAAGTTTATCATTTAACCTTGTTCTTCACCTGTGCCATATAAGCTACTAGGCGTTTATGTAAGTAATGACCTGAAATGGAATCATCATGTAGAAGTTATAGTGCAAAAGGGAAACAGAAGGCTTTACTCTTTAAGGGTCCTTAACCAATGTGATGCACCTCCAGCTTCACTGGCTTAGTTTTATACAACCATTGTTCGTCCTGTTCTAGAATATGCTGCCCCTGTCTGGCAAAATATACCAGATTTTCCATCTTATAAGATTGAGAGCAATCAGAAAAGGGCTATGCGCATCATTTTTCCTTTAATGAATTACAACGAGGCATTAAATGCCCTTAATTTAAAAATTTAATCTAAATGCCCTTAAGTGACAGACGCGCCCATCTATGCCAGGTTTATATTGATAAACTCCGGAATGAGAATCACCCTTTGCATTTTATGCTCCCCAAACAGGAGGAGGTTGTGCATAATTATAATCTTAGATCTGGCATTAGCCACTCCACGCGTCCTACCTGTAGGACCAAGTGCACGCAAGAGTTTGTCACGCATAAGTATACCTGGTGGCTTGTACAATTATATTTTTTAGATAGGGCTCTGCCGCCTCATTCGGATGCTCGTATGCTAGCAAATGAGATGGGGGAGTATTTGTTCACAAAATCACGGCTATTAGGTCTGCGCTGGATGCGGATGCAAGTGGCGCAACTTCGCTTGCCACATCAGCCTCAACGTGTAGTGAATTTTCTGAATTTTCTCCACTGTCTGAGGAGAGTGTACGGAGAATTGCTGCCTCATGTGCAAAGTCGTGCGCCTTTGATCCCCTACCATCGTCTATTCTGTCCTTCTGTTTGGATGAACTGCTCCCTGTTATTAGGAAAATTGTCAACTTGTCTCTTGAGTCTGGCGTCTTTGCAGAGGACTGGAAGAATGCTTTCGTTCACCCCTTGCTTAAGAAAGCAGGACTCAAACCTATTAACAAAAATTTTAGACCGGTGAGCAACTTGCAGGTTACATCAAAGATTACGGACAAGTCCGTGGCTATCCAATTACAAGATCATATGACAGCCAACAACTTATTTCCTGTCCTCCAAAGCGCATATCAGCAGAATCACAGCACTGAGACAGCGTCATTAAAAGTTAAAAACGATCTTCTGCTAAATATGGACAAAGGTCACGTCACATTGCTTGTTATGTTAGATCTCAGCGCTGCGTTTGATACCGTAGATCACGGTATTCTGCTGCACAGGCTGCAGTCCAAGCTCGGCCTTCGGGATAAGGCTTTATTATGGTTTAAATCTTATTTGGCAGGAAGAACGCAGCAGGTCTCAGTTAACGGATCGCTCTCTGATAACTTTAATCTGACTTGTGGGGTCCCACAAGGTTCTTGTTTGGGCCCCCTCTTATTAACCATCTACGCGAGTTCGCTGTTTGACATCTTGAAATCTCATCTGCCATCTGTTCACACCTATGCGGACGATACGCAGCTATATATATATCGTTTAATCCCGTTGATAAGACCAGCGAGGCTGATGCTGTGATTGCGATTGAGAACTGTATTCGTGACGTTCACCCATGGATGAGAGATGATAAGTTAATGCTAAATGACGATAAAACTGAGTTCTTGATCATTGGCACGGAACAACAGTTATCAAAGGTGTCCGTTGACAAGATCAAGATCGGCCAAGCTGAGGTATCGCCTGCCTCTTCAGTGCGCAATTTGGGCACCTGGTTCGATTCTCATCTTGACATGTCGACTCATGTGTCTAAGACTTGTGCTAGCGCGTTTTATTAGTTGTACAATATCCGGCACATTAGGAAGTATTTGTCTCGCGAGTCCACCGAGAGGCTTGTTCACGCATTCATCACAAGCAGGCTTGACTACTGTAATGGTTTATTGTACGGTGCTCCTGAGTATCAAATTAAGAAACTTCAAAGAGTCATGAATGCCAGTGCTCGATTGGTTTACTGCGTACCTAAGTATTGTCATGTTACTCCTTTGCTAAGAGAACTCCACTGGCTACCAGTGCGCTTGCGCGTAGATTTTAAGATTCTCCTTGTTACATTTAAGATTCTTCACGGTGTTGCGCCTAGCTATCTTAAGGATCTTGTCTCTGTCTTACCGGACTCACGTTACCAACTACGCCGTAACAATAATGGTATATTGTTAGAAAGGCCTCGGCTAAGAACAAAGAAGACTTTGGGAGATCGCGCGTTATCGATGGCTGCCCCCTTTTATGGAACAGCCTTCCTCTTCCCATAAGACAGGAAACATCAATCGACTCTTTTAAACGCTCTGTTAAAACATATCTATTTAAGAAAGCTTTTAGTTAGATTATTTATTTATTTATTTATTTTTAAATATTGTAATTTTACCGGGTAATTTTACTGGTTTTTAATTTTATTAATAATATTGTAATCCGCTTTTGAGTATTTTTATAGAAAAAGCGCAATATAAGCATTAAATATTATTATTATTATTATTATATTTTCTAGTATTTATTGGATATATTGTATTATATTTTAGTATATGTTTTGTAAATAGCTCTGTAATTCAGCCATTCTGTATATTGCTGTAATGAGTCTTCATAAACAGTCATCATTATTATTCACCATCCGACATTCGAGTTTCGTAATTCAACATTGTTGCTTACGATGTGACATTAGCGTTTCACAATGAGACATTGGAGTTCTACCTTCCAACATTTCTGTTTGGTACACCACATCCAACCTCCCCAATTGTACACCAGTTTTACATTTTAAAATATTAGTTTACACTCATTATTCGAGTTTCCCATTTGTAATGGCAAGATTCCATGTGAGATTCAAGTTTTAAATTGAACTTCACAGATGAATAGTTGACCTTTAGTAGTGAATCTGCTTTAATAACAGAGCATGGGCGCAAGGAGTAATGCAAGCGAGGCACATGAGACAGCTCCAAGGCAGCACATGTACGTTGGATTCCAATGCAATAAAGGCAGAACAGCTACTTACACTTGCAAATGAAGGTCGGTAATGTAATAAAACAATAATTGATTGTTTTGTATGTGGATGGTCCGCGTTGAATTGATCCGCACACATCATCGCGTAGCTTATTTCACTAAATATATAACTAAATTGGACAAAAAGATCATATAGAACAAAACAGAAGCAGTAGTTTGTATATAAACTGCAGGATTGCAAAACTGATTTCGTTACAGGCAGTCAAAATCAAAAAAATTCTGCTATTCTTGTGGAATTTTCACTCTTTTAGCTGTTTTCTTATCTCTTAAGTTAATATTTCTTTGCTTTCATCACTTTTGGCGATTTGTTCTTCCTATTTCAAGATAATAAATCAAGCTTAAAGCAAAATCCTGGCCAGGAGATTGTCCCTTTAAATGCGTGGCAGTATGTTAACAAAGGGACTATTTGATCCAATACGTCTTTCACAGAAGCAGAAAGCTCTATGACACCAATGAAAGGGTTAGGTTAGGGCACTTAGCGGGAAAGTGACTATCGAATGTTGACGGCAAAACATTCCCCGGTCATGAATTCCATTCCTATGGGGTAGGGTTTTTATCCAATTGCCATTCTTCATGGGGATTGATTTGACATTTGGACAAATTCCTCTAATGCCCTGTCTCTCCAGGGGTTGGATATCAATGCCAGCGGAAAGCAGGTAATAGATGTAATATATAGCTTTAGCCAGGGCTAAAAGCGAAGTTCCCATTAAATTTATAATTTAAATCAAACAATAAACTTGTATTTCACATTTCAGTTAACGTTAGAGCACATTCATGTGACTTTTGAGGAAAAGGCTAAGTGATTTTAGAGAAAAATAATTTGCAAACAGCGTAAGATAGCCCAAGATAGCCTCACATGTACAACCCCACAACAGCAATCATCTTCGATTACATTTAAGAGCCACAATGGCTCTTGATCACTGTAGATTAATTAGGCCTGGAAAAAAAATCAGGCCGAATTTTTTGCATTCCGCAAGTTTACAAAATCTTGCCAACAAATCTGGGTGCGTGTAAACCAACCTTTTCATCACTTATCAGATGTGATGTTTTATAAAACAGTACTATGAGGCACTGTTTTTATCATACAGACAATGGACAGAATGCAGTATTTCACAATTTTGCAATACAAGCTACACTCATTCAATATTCAGGGAGATCAAAGCATGCGTGGGCTTCTAGCTAAGCCGTTAAAAAAATTTCGAAAGTCACCTATACGGCCAGCCGGTTCTCTCTTTTGCAGTGTGAGTGTTTGAATGAACATTAATAGGGTTACGCTCCTACATAATAAAGAATTTATTATGTTTATTTTTTATTCAATGCTTCTATAGATATGTGTAATCTTTAAAAGCATTTGATACATGCAGCATTTTGAGTACTCGTGCAAGCGATGTTCACTGAACGACTGATAACAAATGGCACAGCGATTAAAATTACAAGAGAAACTACTAACAATCAATAAAAGAAATATAATTTGGTGAAACATATACAGAGACAAAAATTTTCTTTCACAAAGACAAGTATTAAAGTGTCTCTAAAAATCCTGAGTCTTCAAGCATGTTTGCTTCTTCTGAAAGATGAACTCGAGGCAAGAAAATCCCTCAAAGCTCTAACTAAATATAGTTTGGAACGTTTTCTTTCTATTTGTAGTGAGAAAATGTCTAAAGGCTTTTTAAAGTTCTGTAAGGTTATATCTAACAGATACTCGGTCAGATCATTGCCTGAAATCTTTTTTTTTTTTTAATTATTATTATTATTATTTCCACAACAAGTATTGACATACATTGTAGTAGTACATATAGTAAAATAAAATCACAAAAAAGTCACACAAGATATTTGATTTCCAGTCAAGGGATTCTACATTTTACAAAGCAATTGAAAAACGTGGACATGTTTCGAGTATGGAACTAATTTGTTTGACTAAACAAAAAAATCAAATATTGTCACAAAAACAGAAAGGTACGAGACTAAAATAAACAAATAAATCAAGCAAAAGTATATACATATAGTAAAATAAAATCACACAAAAGGTCATACAACATATTTGGTTTCAAGTTAAGGGATTCCACATTTTACGCTTCGTATATATTGTTAGTGCAACAGATTTTGTGAGAGGTTATTTTTAAAGCAAGACCATTTCCGTACAAAGACGTTTGAGTCGTTATTGTGGAATGCAATATGCTTTTCAATTTCTATCGAGTTCATAAGTACCTGTATATACACCTGCAGCTTAAAAAGCTTGTTCCCAAGTCTGCAGGTGTATATGTAATGTCTAGCTATAAGCAGTAGGTGATGAAAGAGAAGGTCTTTTACATCGTCAATAAGACCGAAACAGAGAGACAAGGAGGGAGAGACGTTTTCTAAATCTTTGAAATTTTGAGACATCCACTCGAACATGCTCTTCCATAAGTTCTGAGTGTATTTGCAAGTCCAGAATAGACGAACGAGGGTTTCTTTTTGTTCCTCGCAAAAGGAGCAGGAATCTGTTTGTTTGATACCTATTTTGCACAGGAAGTCATTTGTGGCTATTTTTCTGTGAAGGAATTTAAATTGGAACGCTCTAAGCTTTGACTCTCTTGTACAGAGAGATGAAAGGCAGTACGTATTTTCCCAGTTTACTATTATACTAAGATTACAATGTATGTCTCTCTCTTCCAACCACTTTCCCTGACTCCTTGATGGTATAGAAGCTTTTTCGTTTATTAGACATTCATAAATTTTCTTGGAAACTTTGGTGTGAGACAGAAGGGTATAAACTGGATCCTTTGGAGTTGGGTCATGATAGGCTGTAGAGTTAAAAGCAATTCCAAGGTTATACATGACTTGTAACGTTATCACCTGTTTTACCACCTTTCGTAAGTTTATTTGACATTATAAGAAAACTTTATACATAAACTGTTTTTGTAATCACCAGACCATTCACACTTTATCTACTAGGCTCATGTCCAAGTCTCTCAGTTATTTCAAGGCTGTAACATTTTGCATGTTACATTTTGCGTAAAAAGCTGTTACATTTCGCGTCCAAAGTTGTTAAATTTTGCGGCGTAACACCCCTCCCTCCCTTTTGATAGTCTCCCCTACCCTACCCTTACAATCTGTAGACGCGTACGTACGTACGCTCGGTCAACCAAATGAAAAGAAGTTGACCATATTCTATGAGTATGGGCTCTGTCCCACCAATACAATAAATTATTCAAGAACTTGCTAATAATTCATAAGCATGTCAGCCTATCACTTAAACGCAGGCAATTACGTGGATGAACCTTTATACCTTGTATTCTACGTTAATTCTGAAAAGTCAGGAGGGGAATTTTAATCATTTGAAATCAGTCTCATGGAAAGGCAGGGTTTAATGTAATAAACAAATGTAAACATGCAATAATCGCTGAATTTTTAATGAAAATGATTATAAATTATCTCCATCATATTTCTGTAAAGATCACAGTGACATTTGTATAAATGATACTAATATGGGTAGTAATTATTCAGGATTCTTAGTACAACAAATGATCAATTCAATATCTTTCTTTTATGATACCTGGTCTTTTGCCACTCTATTTAGAAACTTTTTCAACAATATAAGAAGCCATCAGTTTACAAAGTAAGTCATCATTTGAATGACACCAGTACCCAAATGTAAATTGGTAGGTAAGCCAGTGGATTGAGAGATGCAAGCTGTTTATTTCTACTAGTTCTCTGCCACTGGAAAAAAATTTCAGACGTTTCATCCACTGACCTGTTAATTTTGGTATATCAAAAAACTACTACTCGTTTTTTAAACATTTTTTAAAAGTTTCACTGAAGTATCCTGGCCTGTCATACAGAAATAGGACATGTAGTCGTTTGTTTATGTAAATCACATAAGGGTCCAAAATATTATATTCCTACTTTCTGGTTGGTTGCTTCATGTACATGTGTACACTTTTTTTTCTGTTGCTTTTACATTTTAACCGGATTGTCACATTTGTATACATTTTTCTCAATTCAGGATGTACTAGTGATACCACCGATGCTATTCTACAAGTTAGCAAACCATCTTCAAATGTACCTGCACCTTGTTTTGCACATGAACCTGCTACGACGCCACAGACAGGGCACCAAAGGGTGTTTAACTATTTTGCAGCAAGGAGTGTACCAAACTTCAACCCCACAACAAGACAGCCTCCTAATGGGCATAGTAAAAGGGGCAAACGGAAAGTCCAAACATTCTTAACTGAACTTTTAATGACCTCGTGTGTAAAACGGAAGGGGAGTGGTGTGTTGTGTGATGTGTTAACACTGAAGAAAGGTTTAGATTTTCTTAATAACTGCCGAATTTTGCGTTTATACGTCGTCTAATCAACACAGACATATATGAATGGAACAATTTCATTTCAATAAATCAGACTGAATAAATGTTTCCTTCACTTACCGACAGGATTTCTCCCTCCGATCAAAACATTAGGAACGTGATCTGCAAGGGAATCACGCGCAACTATGAATGAAGTACGTTTTGCAACACAATTTCAACACGACACTGACTTACATAGCAAATCAACTCCCAAAAAAGCGATAAGACGTCAGTTTTGACTTTTAACTCTTTATGTTTGAACATACCATTTTGACATGTAATTCCAATACTTAATACATACTTTATTGACTTTCCCAAGGGGCTTTTCAAAGACAATACATGATCCTATTTACAATTAAGAAATGTTTTAAAATATATATAAAATTACAATTCTTTAAGTAATTTAGTACGTAAACGAGTTTTAAAAACATCAATCGAGTTACACAGTTTAAAGGAATTGTCTAGGGAGTTCCATAAGTTCACAGTTCTATAGAAAAATGTTCTCTGACCGGCAGCTGTTCTAAAAAAGGGAATTTGTAAAAGCTGTGAATTTCTGGTGCTACGTCGGCTAACCTCTGCTCGCTTTATGAATTTTGATGTAAGGTATTCAGGGGCTTGACCGGTCATACATTTAAAAGCCATTGTAGCGTTCCGGTAATAAAGCTGACTGGGAACTGAAAGCCAATTTAGCTCCTTGCGAATTGGTGTAACATGGTCAAGTTTACGCGTGCCGCTAACAATGCGGCATGCGAAGTTCTGCACTGCCTGTAACTTGTTGACATTACATTTTGAGGTATTTGACCAAACATTGGAGCAATAAAATAACCTGCTAAAAACTAAGGAATTAATAATCATCAAAAGTGTACGTTTGTCGAAGACATGCTTGACACGGTTTATCTGGCCAAGGCGGGACATGCACGAGGAAGCGGTTTTAATTATATGTTCATCGTAAGTTAAATTAGAATCCAAAGTCACACCAAGGTCTTTGGCGGTGTCTGTAGGGACAATGTCCTTACCCATAAAGGAAAGGTAACGAAATTGGAATTTTGCACGCATCTGCCTGCTGCCAAATATCATCAACTTGGTTTTGCCAGGGTTTAGTAACAATTGATTGTTGGAACACCATTCCCCTATTTTAAACAGGTCGTCTTCCAAATCAGCAATTGCATCCAGGTTGGCTTTAAGCTCGAAGGAAGTAATGAGTTTCGTATCATCTACATAACTCTGGGTGCTGCATTTCTGTGGGATCAATGGAAGATCGTTCGTATATATGCTAAAAAGAAGTGGGCCCAAGATGCTTCCTTGAGGAACGCCACTGGTCACAGACAAAGGCTCAGATAGCGTTGAATAGATTCGTACTACTTGTGACCTGTTGCTTAGGTAACTACGAAACCATTGGAGAGTGTCACTGGAAATTCCGACATCTTGCAATTTTAAAATTAACGTGTCATGATTGACACTATCAAAGGCTTTGCTCATATCTAATAGTACAACTGCCGTTAACTTCTTTTTATCGATGGCGTTAAGAATTGTGTCTGTTGTTTCAATGACAGATGTTTCACAAGAGTGCCATCTCTTGTTACCGCTTTGACTCTTTGATAGGGTGTCATTTGATTGCAGATACGAGGTGAGTTGATTATGTACTACCCTTTCGCAAACCTTCGATAAAACTGGTAGAAGTGAGATGGGTCTATTGTTGTTTGCCTGTTCATGGTCGCCCTCCTTTAGGATGGGTGTAACCTCGGCTGTTTTCCATTTTGATGGAAAAACACAGTTTTGAAAGGATGCATTAACGATAGACGTTATTGGGTGAACAATTGGATTAAGACAGTCTTTGATGACACGGATCGGAATTTTATCTATCCCGGGGGCCTTGTTTGAAGGCATCGCTGCTATTATACGCTCTACTTGTTTATAATCAACGGTACTAAGTGTGAACTGGTCAGAGGAAGCGTATTGTCTCGGCACGAAATAATTCTGATTAAGTGTTAAGTTGCATTCATTAGCCAGGGACGTAATTTTGTCAACAGTGCTCTGACCAACAGATACGAAGAACTGGTTAAATTCGTCTGCAACAGATTTGACGCTCTTACTAAATGTTCGCTGAGATGTAGATTTATTGGGGACACACTGGCGGATTGCTTTCCAGATATTATTGGTGTTATTTGGGTTCCTTTGGATTTGTTCAGCAACAAATTCTCGTTCAGCAATTCTAATTTCCCTCTTTACTTCCTGTCTGAAATATCTGTAGGCAGTCCAGGATAGCGGGTCATTTGTTTTCTTTGCTTTTTTACGCCAATCATCCCTGGTCTTCATCAATCCGCGGATGTTGTCGGTTACGCATGGGTTTGGCTTACAGCGTGCTTTAAAGGTTTTAACTGGAGCATGACGGTCGAGTATCTCAGTAAACAGCGAATCAAATGCATAAATTTTATCCTCGACATCGTCGAAAACATCGACTATGGACCACGGTGCCAATGATACGTCGTTGTTGAAATCAATAGGACAGTAGTGTTTAAAACTTCTGGTAGTAATATAAATGGGTTTGGAGCGCGCCTTCTTCAATCTTAAGGTGACATAAATTAGCTCATGGTCGCTGATCGAGCTTTCCATAACTGTAGCCGTTTGGACTTGTCTTGTATCCGATGCAAAGATAACATCTAAAATCGATTTCGAAGTCTCTGTAACTCGTGTTGGTGTGTTGATCAATATTGACAAGTTATAGGAACGGCAAAAGTTAACAAGGGCTTTAGCTCCAGGATCGTCGCTATTCTCAAGTCTGCAGTTCAAATCACCTAATAGATAAATTGGAACATTAAACGACGAGGCATAAATAAAGTTCTCTGTAAGATCTGAATCGAAACAAGATAAAGAAGTGTCCGGTGGTCTATAGGTTGTACAGACAAGGAAGGACTTCATGTTTCTGACGTGGATTTTTAGCCACAGTTGATGGAAGCCAGAGGCCGTGATAAGAGAAATGTCACTCAAGTACTCCGTCCTGTAATTTCGTGAGACATAAGCACATACTCCACCGCCAACCCTCGCCTGTCGGTCGATTCGGTAGATAACATAGCCAGGGATTTCTATCTCCAAATCCGTAACTGAACTGTTGAGCCATGTTTCGGATACGGTAAATATATAACTTATTTTCCAGTACCGCGTTCTTTACAAGAACGAAATGCTCACGGCATTTGAGCGAGCGAACATTAAGATGTGCGATTTTAACATTGCCATTTGACTTTTCTGACTTGTCTCCACTAGAGCAGTTTGCAGGTCCAGGGTTAAGTTCCACATCATGTAGCAGTTGTATAACAGGTCTAAAGGTAGAGGTTGAGTTGGCGTAGTAGGCTGTAGTAGCGCTTGCTCGTTTCACTCTCATACTGATAGTGACATGCACGTGTGTCCGCCATTTTGTACAGTGTCTCGTATCCCAGTTTACCTCTTTAACCGACGAGGAATGCGGGAAACATAGACCAAAGTACTCGCTGGTAAAAGAATAATTTTGTTTATCTTTCCTCAAGGTATGAACAAGACACAAAATAAGTACAAGTCCAATAACTCGCGAGCTCAGAATCGCACGTCTGCCTTCCTTCATGATCGTTTTCGATATCATAATCTAACTGATACTTACACCCATCACATTTACAACAAACGTGGCATTGTGACATTCTAATATTCAATGATGATATTCAGATGTTGAATTATGAAGTGATAATGTTGTATTCTGCATGACACTCAGTGTTCTGTTTTGCAAACGAACCGTGAAGGCCTGGCCACCATTTGCTAAAATAATTATGACAATTATCGTCCCCACCAAAACATTAATTCTGAAAAGGAGAAAACATGGCGGACAACTTGCAAGGATAAGAAAGTAACTGATCCAGGGACTCACAGCAATTCTTAGGCAGTTGAATATGGAAAATTTGGAAAACGACCACAGGCCCGTAACCAGGGGGGTGCACGGGGTGCGTTGGTCCCCCCCCCCCCCCCACAGGTCCCAAAGGTCTACATTTTCATACTCAATATCCAAGTTAAGGAGCGCAGTCGGTTAAACTGAAGTTTTAAACTTAACAGTGATATTTAAACAAAATCAAAGAATGGGAAAAGCAGTAGTGTATTCACTGGGAAAATAAAACCAGCTGCACTCTAGTAGCCCGAGCCATTCAGAACATTTCAATGAGCGCACATTTCAATGAGAGTGTAGCTAAATGTCGTGAGTCGTGGGAAGTGGGTAGAGGTCGTGGGTCGTAAGTGTGGGTGTGGGTAAATGTCGTGGGTAAAAAGAGTATAGAAAAAAATGATAAAGTAAAGTAGTTGAAAAAAATGTCTTGTTCCTTTGTTGTCTTTCGCTGTCTTTCGACTAATCTAATTACGATGCAAGCTGTTTTACTTATACAGATTAATGCTATCATAAGAGCCCCAGTGAAGTTTGTAAGAGGGAAAGGGTGCCAAAAGTCGTTTGTTTATGTGTACAACTATAAAACAACTATCTAACTTGCAGTGTAAGTTAAAAAACCTCAAACTGTCCCAATAACTATAACTATAAAATTTCCTTTGTTTTCTGGTTTCAAATAGAAAGGAGAGACTAGTAAATTCTGGTTTTACCTCGGCATGGATTTTATGTAGAACATTATTCTAGCGAACTGTTTGACCACATATACTCGTGACAAAGTCAAAATAGTTTTATCGCCATGGCCAGGTAACTTAGCGCTTGAGAAAATAATAGCAGTTCAATTTATGATACTCTAAACTTAGCTATTTCCTGCTGTCTCTCTCCGATACAGTAGTCTTTTCGTAGTAATAATATTCATTTTATTTACATTTAACTCTAGGGAGGAGGGAAGCCTGGATACTAGTTTACCAGAGTCTGCGCTTTAGAACTGTCAGAATGCTCCTAGAACTCTTAACATGTGCTTCATTTAGCTGGCTTTCTCCTCTCTGAATTATGGAGCTTAGAAGGAGTTGAGAGAGAAGAAACCTCCCCAGTATTTGCAGGATTTCCAGTTAGAATTAGATCCGACAGAGAGCATTCAGACACGTGCGATTAGAGATGAATTGAACCAAGTAGAGTCTCTGCTTGAAAGCTTAACACCCGAAGCAGGTAAACAGTCTGCAAGTGCCAACAAACTTCAAACCCCGACCTTTACACCTGCAGAAGAAAAGCAGTCTGGCGCCAGTATCAGCAAACTTCAGAATGAGAACTTGAACTGACACGAGCCAAAATTGAGCTTGCTCGGGTTAAGTCCGCGATGGCACACAAAAGTCAATCCAAGATGGCCGCCCCAAACCCAGCGAACGTCAACACACAAAATCAAGGCCAGTGTACGACCCAAGGAGCGACTGTACCCACTCTAACTGCGTTGCAATCTGACACAGCGGTTCAGGAGGAGCTTAAAGCCTTAGAAGAGTCACTAGGGGACCCAATTCATCTTGGTCTTTCTGACGAATTGGCGGATCCAGCGCAAAAACTACTGGAACCCAGCACCACCCCCAGAGGTAAGCGTCCCCTGCTAATTCCAGATTTTGTCAGTTCCCTCCCAGTTGTTCTGGAAGAGGACCGGGAGACTGTGCGTGGCGCTTCTGGTGGCGCTCAAATCATATTTAAGACTAGCCATGAGAAAAAGCCCCCGCTCAACAACATCACCTTTCCACAATGGTCAGCAGAAAAATTCAGGATCATGCACACACTTGCCAAAGAAGGTGCCTTGTCAACTATGTCAGACATTATGAATTACATATCATATAGCACCAAAGTCTCAGAGCTGGCCAAGACTTACCTGATAGCCCGTGTCGTCCACTATGATGACCTTTATCGACGAATGCAATTCGCCACTGGTTGTAAATGGGGTACAGAGAGGCAGCTTATCTACCAGCAATCCCTCCACAAGCCTGACACCAACCAGCCTGGCTCAACCAAACAAGCAAACCGTCCTCCAGGTAGATCAACTTCAACTATCAACCCGACCACAGGCAAGCAGGTGTGCTATGACTTCCAATGACGACAAGGCTGCAGGTATGGCACTGCTTGCAAGTATGACCATGTTTGTATAAAGCCACAGTGTTTGGGGGATCACCCCCAGTGGAAGCACACAGCTACTCACTACCCCCAAGCCTGAACACACACTCGCCTGCAGAGCTATTTCTCAATTCTTTAGCAGAACCACTTGCAGGGGATAGCTCGACTGCATCACCTATAGCAGGGAAATACCCATACATTAGTTTAGAAACAGCAGAGGTGTGTTACTGACTCCAACCAATCAGCAGGGCCCTCATGTTATGCGCAGCAGCCCGATGCAGCCTGTATTTCCACAGACTTAAAATATGAGATATGGCAAAGGAATTAGCTAACAATTTGGACAGAGACTTGATTCTTAATGGTGTACGAGAAGGGTTTGACTTGATTCCGCGAGATACTACTGTTTTACCAGCTTTCACAAAGAACAACAGATCGGCGCTCAGGCCAGGGGCCAAAGAGCAGATTGAAGAGCAACTATGTAAGGGCCTCTCACTAGGCCATTTTGGATCATCAAAACACAACCCCCATCATTGTTAATGCTATTGGAGCTGTACCCAAAAGGGACTCTTCAGAGTTGATACTGATTGTGGATTGCAGTCGACCGCTTGCATTGAGTACAAACTCGTACATGGACCTTGACCACTACAAATATACTACAGTTGATGAGGCAGCATGCAAAGCCAAACCAGGTTTTTGGTTGGCCAAGATTGATTTAAAACATGCTTATCGAAGTGTTGGTACTCACCCCAGCAGCTGCAAAGTCACTGGCATGTCTTGGCTTTTTCAAGGTACTACCGACATCACTTTCCTGTTTGATAAATGCCTTCCCTTTGGTGCTCGAACCTCTCCTATGGTTTTCCACCGCCTTACCCAATCAGTTTATAGAATGATGGCCCGACGAGGTTTCACAGTGCTTGCATATTTGGATGATTTCCTCATCATAGAACCCAGTCAGCAGCAGTGTCAAATCGCTGTGGACACCCTCCTCGATTTGCTTCAGTCACTTGGTTTCACAATAAACTGGTCAAAGGTTGTTCAAGCCAGCCAATCCCTATGCTTTCTGGGGGTCGAAATGGATACAGTGAATCGTGTACTACGGCTCCCCAGGGTCCGCGTCTCTGAGCTATTAGACATTTTGAACTTAACCTTAACCAAGCACAAGTGCCAAAAACATCACCTTCAACGCCTTGTTGGAAAACTAAGCTGGGCTGCTCGGGTCGTCAGAGCTGGCCGGACCTTTTTGCGACCCTTGATTACTGTAATGAACTCTGCAAAACATCGTCACCATCATGTTTACCTTAATACCCAAGCAAGAGCAGACCTTCATTGGTGGGCATACCTTCTTCCTGTTTTCAACTGCAGATCCCTATTTCGCGACGAGCTACCTATGACATCTGCGCTATGACACTTGTCTGGAAATGTCTGGAAATCCATACATTTCTTAGTAAATTTTTTAGATTTTAAATGGCTGTACCTTGTTCAATATTGGCCCAATTAACACGAAACTTGAGGATTTTGTAAAGCTTGGTGTGCTCTTTCTGAATATATGGGTCTTGTGTTAATAATCCCATAATACACGGACTTGTGCCCAGACCCTCACGGTATGAAATCCGGCAATAACCCAAATGCTCTCCTAGTAAATAATTAATAAGTAGACAACTTGGAGATGACTGGAGACAAGTCAGCTATTTACAAGTATCATATAAACACTAATGAAATACCAAACTACTTCACTTTCACTGCGAAAGTGGGATTTATTATGTAACAATAGCAATGGTGATCTTTTTCACGTGTGAAGATAACATGTTATTTTCACCTGTGAAGATATCATGTTTTCTCCTGAAAGCTCAATTTCATTGGTGTTTATGTAATTACACTGTGGTATCCTCGCACGCAAAAGTTGTTTGTTTGGAAATGTTATTACTTGTTTGACCATATAAATAAAAATAATGGTTAGTTTTCACTCTTACAAATAAAGGTATCTGCTCACAAGTAATTGACCCCAGCTACTAACGAACACCCGGGACAAGTCCATCCGGGGATAGGTAATTGTCTCTTTCTGAGCACCAGGGGTTGTGGGGAATTGGCCGACAAGTAAGAATAAATGCAAATCCGTTGGATGGACTTGACGCGGGATGCGAGGAGGGGGGGGGGAGGGGGGTAATAGGTAGAATAGAATCATGGGTAACCATCATCAATGTTTCAGTGGACACTAGCAACGCCAGCACTGACGATGTTTTAAAATTTTGTTTTCCTGGATGGACGGGTCTGCAGTGCTTTATTCTCCCGAATACTATCTAGTTGAACTTGGGGTAGAGACAAGGGGCGACCTGTACGCTCTACGTTCATTTTGTGAACGAAAAGCAAAGATGCTGAAGAACGAAAGCAGTCCTTAATCTACAAAATAAGGCGCAAGAAAGTAAAGCACTCAAGTGGCCCTGAGTCGCACAAGAAAAATACACCCTCTAGCTCCTATGGTAAACTGCGAAAATTTGAGTTAGGCTGGCAGCATTTCTCAGAAGTCCAGAAAAGGTTTGTTGCTGTTCGACAGTCCAGAGGAGGGGGGACTAGGTCTGTATTGATGTCAGGCTACAGTACCAGTTCTGACATTCTAGAGGAAGCTCGGAACCTGTTTTTACCTCAAGGAAAATCAGTATATGGAAATTGGATGCACATGGATTGCGAGTTGGCAAACTTTAAGGGTGAAGTGAAAACAAACCTAACCTCCCAAGAAGGTAATGTTATGGTATTCTCTCTTCAATCATACTTCGATTGTGTTACTCGATTCAAGGGCTGCGTTTGACACAGTTGACCATGGAGCGTTATTGAATCGCCTCAGTACGAGCTTTGGAGTTAGGGGATCGGCATTGCAGTGGTTTACATCCTACCTTCTCAACAGATTGCAGCGCGTGTCTTTCGACCAAAATGTATCGGAGAAGTTCAGTTTGCAATGCGGCGTTCCTCAAGGATCATGCCTAGGTCCACTGCTGTTCACCATCTATGCAGATAGGCTTTTTGAGGATATTAAGAACTATCTACCACAATCGCATGCACATGCAGACGATACTCAGCTGTATCTATCATTCAATGCTGACTCAGCTTGTTTGCAAAACGATACAGTTGAGGCAATGGAGCAATGCAAACAGGCTATAGATTGTGGATGATCAAGGATAAACTACGCCGGAATTCATGATTATAGGCATCAAAAAGCAACTGGCTAAAATGAACATTGATGGTCTTAGTGTTGGTGAGAGCATTATAGCTCCCGTAACTTCAGTTAGAAACTTGGGATCATGGTTTGACCAGAACCTGAGTATACCACACATTAATAAGATATGTAAAGCTGCGTCTTTTCATATCTACAATACTAGAACCACTACGTGGAACTTACTGGGGCCCAGTGGGACACGGGATTGCATAGATATAGTTTACCTCTCGCACCCCTCCCCCTCCTCTGTGGAGGCTAATACTTAGTCTAAATTAACTCATGCAGAAGAAAAGCAACAAAATGCATCAGAAAGGAGGATGTTGTTGTAAATTTGTTCAGTGTTATCACAGCTAACGGTCTGTGTTATAGTAGTTTTTTACACTGTGATGTCAATAAGTGTGATCTGTATAAGGTTTTTATTTGTTTTTAAGTTTGAGTGAAAAAGCAAAAATCACTAACAGTTTTGGGTTGAATGGTAATGACAAAGTTTGCAAAGAAGTTTGTTACAGAATTATCACAATTTCACATTTTCTCAAGTACGTTATCGTCAGGTTTATCATTGAGATTTATTAATCACATTTACCTATTTTTTGCGAAAACATTGTGAATTTGAAATGAAAACAGACATAAGACATTTTTGAAATAGATCTTTGTGGTCATGGATTGTTGTCTTGCACTGTTAAAAATGTTGTCCAGTGTTAGAGTGGTTTGCAAAAACCCTTGAAACAAAGTGTAATTGTTAAAGTGCAATAAATTATAATAGTCGTGGATTTCCAATAGAATACAAAAGAGCTAACATGTAGAAAAGCATAATAAGGTAGAGCGTCTTTCAAGGGTTTTTGCAAAGCATGCTAACGTGACGCGGGAAAGATAGTGTTTGCTAGTGTTGTCACTTAATTTAACTAGACGTGACGTGTTTAAATTTATCAAGGAATAGTTAGCTATTTTATTTTGTGAAAAGTGCTGCAGTCGAATGTGGGGTGTGTTTCCTGTGTCTTTGGACATGTTTTCTATTGCTGTTGAAAGTTACAAGATTATAAGTGCGGTATGGTCATATAACAACTTGTAAAGTTTTAAATCAACTGAAATAAAAACGTTACTTAGAATTCCCGGTCCATTGAGGTCAACAAAAAATTTCCCGTCCGGGTGGGGGTTAGTATTTTGCTGTTTTTATCCGTCACACTTCTAAATGAAGCATACATGAGGTAAAACCAACAAACCGGTCAAGGAGAACTGGAAACAAGTTTGAAAAAATAAAAAAGATGGCGGCCGAAACGCGGAGAATTTTTTTGGCTTTCAAAGACGTTTTCTGGAAATTTTCTTCACGCTGGCTACCCCTCACGGGTTTAGGTCGAATTCAAAGGAAAACAAAAAAAACAGTTTTTATCACATTCTTTGGTTTAAAAGACTGGTGGTGTTAAAGGCAGACGAGAGATGTCACGATATCAGGTGGTACCATTCACGATTTATGCAAACTTTGGTTGTAATCTTTCGGCAAAAGTCTACGCAAGTGAAAGTCCATACAAAAATGCCGTTTTTTTGGTCGGTTTTAAGCGCGAAAAACCCAGTGAAATCCGATAAGCTGGCATTAATCGAAGGTAAGATCCTGAATTTGATGTTTTTTGATATTAATGTTCCGGTGATACCCATTGAGATTTGGTTACGAGTAACTCACAATCAGAGACAAAAAACTCTCAAAGTCGCTTCACTTCAGTCTTATTATTCCGCCATTAAAGACCAAATCGTGGCTCAAATGCGGCTTTAGCCTGTTAAATTTCCGGATGAAAGTCCATACAAAAATGCCGTTTTTTTGGTCGGTTTTAAGCGCGAAAAACCCAGTGAAATCCGATAAGCTGGCATTAATCGAAGGTAAGATCCTGAATTTGATGTTTTTTGATATTAATGTTCCGGTGATACCCATTGAGATTTGGTTACGAGTAACTCACAATCAGAGACAAAAAACTCTCAAAGTCGCTTCACTTCAGTCTTATTATTCCGCCATTAAAGACCAAATCGTGGCTCAAATGCGGCTTTAGCCTGTTAAATTTCCGGATGAAAGTCCATACAAAAATGCCGTTTTTTTGGTCGGTTTTAAGCGCGAAAAACCCAGTGAAATCCGATAAGCTGGCATTAATCGAAGGTAAGATCCTGAATTTGATGTTTTTTGATATTAATGTTCCGGTGATACCCATTGAGATTTGGTTACGAGTAACTCACAATCAGAGACAAAAAACTCTCAAAGTCGCTTCACTTCAGTCTTATTATTCCGCCATTAAAGACCAAATCGTGGCTCAAATGCGGCTTTAGCCTGTTAAATTTCCGGATGTGACCGGGCATTCTACGCGATGAGGCAAAGGGCGCTTTCCATTTAGTCAAAATTTCCGGAATTTCTGGTTCAGAAGGTGGTGCTGTTTTTCCGGACGGAATGTTCCAAACGGAAATTCGGGTTCCATTTCTTCAAAGCCATCTTCAGTACCAGTTTCAGGCTCTCACGGTCAATTAATATGCAAGCTCAACAACAATCATGGCGGATCAAAAGGACACTCCAGAGCTGAATACAGATATTTACGAATGTGCATCTTGTCATATGCTCACCAAACATTTGAAATTTCTTTGCATGTCTGCAACTTGATACGAGTTCATTTCTGTTGTTCAGGGTCGCCATATTCGGTCTACAAATTATATAGTACTTCTCCCACAGACATAAATTACACTTCTTCGTTACATTTGAATAGCATCTTGCATGTCTAATACTCCGCCATCTAATTTGGTAGTCAAAGAAAAGAAATTTCTTCTAAATAACGTGATTATTTAAGCCTGTAAGACGTATTTTCTTTTTTCTTTTTCAGCGGTTACTGAAAATTGTTTATCCGTTGCTATGCAACCCAGCCTATTATGAATCGCTACCGTTTTTTTCAAAATCACTCTAAATCACTATAAAACACCATGTATTGTTTCTTTTTGGCAGTTGCCTGATGATTGCTTCTCATGAAGCATGAAACTCTGAGTATTAAGTAAATGTTTTTGACCTAGTTCAAGTCTACGTATCTATTCAAAGCTCTGGTAAACCCATTGAGCACTTTTCAGTCGATGATCAATTTGAATTTCGTCATTTCATATATATATATATATATATATATGATGAAACAGTTGAAATATTCCTTTTATATTTGTATCCTTTTTTTTTGGCAGCTGAATGTAGAATTGTCGAACAAGCATCCTTATAATTAATACAAAATGGCCTTTATTGCATCGTTATAAGGAGAGCTTGTATAGCTTTATAGCCAGCAAATGGTACCTAGAAAATGGTAGGTCTCTGAGGGCCTGTTCATATCAGGTGAGCCAGCCTGGGAGCAGGACTGGCCCGCTTTACTGGGCTAACTTGGCTCATACCTAATTTCTCTTTAAGTTTTTGTTGTGTTTATATAAGAAGGCAGGCTGGTTCTTTTGTTGAGATCTTGGTTCAAGTAACCGGGATCTTAGCAGGGCCAGCCTACCTTTTGATGTAACCAAACAAAAATTTTATGAGGAAACAAGGCATGGGCCAAGTCAGCCTGGTAAAGAGGGCCAGCATGGCTAACTGGGCTGGCTTGCCTTGTATAAACAGGCCCTGAAAATATTTGATCTCTGATCTCGAAGTCTCATTGCGTTTTCTTTCTATCACAGAGTTTAGAGCTTGTTACAACAAAGTCACAGATTTCATGATTCATTTACCCTCATTTGCAAAGCATGTTTTGTCCAATTAACTTTTTTTATGAAATTGGGTTTCACTTTGTAAGTTAATAACATAACCTCATTAATTTGGAAAATAAACAACAAGGTATTTTGCACTGTATTAGCATTTCAGGGACCATGGTCGGGCATAAGCTACAGGTGCATTGCTGTATTTGCTATCTAAAACTCCTGAGCACCTGCTGGTACAACTTAATGACATGCTGTACGAATGAATGATTTTCTGATGCAACTTTTGCAACTCCTTATCCCCCACAAACATCCCCAAAAGAGAGCTGTTCAATAAACAATTTTACTCTTAGTATTGTCCAGTTAGAACAGCCTAGCTATTGCCTTGAATAACTTAGACACAGAAATTGAAATGAAAGAAAACCTGGAGAATGACCTAATTGAGGATAAAAATGCATGCGATGATGTTAAAAACGACTCCAAATCATCACACGTGTATCTTACTCAACCGAGTGATGACCTGAATATATACATGGTCGATAAATTCCACCCGCCGATGGCAATTTCAAAGCAAGTTCCTCACGAATCCATTGATCTATCCAAGCCTTCAGCGAAATGCTTAGGATTCACCACCTCCGAATGTTGATTATTACACTGGATTACTACCTTCGTGCAAAGATATCACAGCCTATTGACCGGAAATGCCACTGGATACAAGGTAATTTGGAAAGAGCAAGACAATAATCATTCTGCCACAAAATGTGATAAGATAGTCATTAATTTGCTTAAAGAAACAGCCTCTCCTGATGAGCTATTATTGGTAATAACATTATTTATAACGACGGGCAGAATCCTTGTACAAGGAAAAGGCCATGAAGACTGGAGTAAACATGAGTTTCCGGCTCTCCTGGACATTGTAAACCAGCTGAGCTTCCTGAAAAGTTTCTCCGATATCTCTTCAGTAGAAGACAAATCAATCTTTACCGGCTCGGTTCACAACTTCTTTGGAAATTTTGTTCCTGATGATGACATCCCATCTTTGAGCCACAGCGTAGACATTGCAAATAGAGGAACTTCACCCCCATTTTTGCGTCTCTTAAAATTACACCGAAAGAATTTAGGCACAATTTCCTCATTGAGAGACACTCGCACAACTGGAAGTTGACTTTACCCAGGTTAGAAAGATATGCTCTGGTGACATTCAACAGATGAAGGACAAAATGACGCGACAAAACAATGTCTTGAAACTTCAAAAACAATTAACTGCAGACGTTTCGACTGAGCTGTCTTCCCACTTGACGTCATTCCGAGGTATTTTTCACAGCAAACAACTCTAATAAAAAAAAGGCAAGAGTAAAACCAGTCTCTCCAAAAGTCACAAGCTAAACTCTTAGCAAAAAATTCATAGTTACAAGAGCAAAACGCTTAACTATAATCAGAAGTCAATTTCCTCGAAGAGCAAGTCCGTATGCTGTGGGACCAATCCACAAAAGCTTCTGAACCAGCTCAGGGGATCCGTCGTGACTCAACGACCTTAGATAGTGTTCAGGGAGAAACTCTAGAAAAATCATCAACAAAAGACAAAACCTTGCTCCTGGTTAATATCCCGACCGAAAATCACTTCTTCCCTCTTCAGTCATCAGTTGCAAGACTTACCAGACGTGAACCTGACATTGATAGAGCTTCGGTTCCTACTCAGGAAAATACCATATCGACAAATCACAGTGCAAACGTACCAGCTTCTGAAGCCTATCTACCTCCTAACGTTAAAACTGCAAACACCTCTGATGAATCACGTCCACCTAGTACTGTAAAATCAAACACTGCAGCTTTCTTATATGACTCAAACGGCAAATTCCTCCATAAGAAGAGACTCTTCTGGCAAAATCAAGAGCTGACGTTTTTTTAGATGCCCCAGGCTCAAGAATGCACGATCCATTCTTCAAAACGATCTTCACGAGATCCCAGAAATAATTTTAGTTCACACAGGCACAAATGATTTAACAGCTACAACTTCAGAGTTTTGCAACCTACAGCCTTACACGCTCTCATATGAGTAATAACTCTACTAATTTGCGATACCGGTGGATGGACCCAATTATTTTCTCCCTCCCAGTTCTGGGCGAAAGCGTCCACAGCTTCAGCACCGGGTTGGTAAAATCTAGAAATAAAGCGCAAAAGCTTGGCCTTGTAACTACAGGCAAACCTATCCACTGCATGGGGCCCCTATTTACAATCCAACATATGAAACACGACATCGTTAATAGAGTAATCGTTAAAATCAATTATTCTACTCAAAGAATCAGCCTGGTGATCAGAATCCCTAGGGATCCACTTCATTTCAAGGGAAATGCCTGAATTCGCGCAAACATGAAAAATAAAAAGCGCTAGAGACTGAAGCTCCTCAACCCTACTACCGTTATGAACGATGCTTACTACACTAGTGTTGTCAGTACACCAAGCAACTTTTTTACCCTGAAGATCAGGAGCAAAGGCGGAAAGTGCCAGGTCTACAGTCCTAAGCTCCCTCCAAGCAGAGCTTTGAGAACCCTCTGAAGCACCTAGTCAAATCAGCGCGAACAGTCAAACTGTTGATTTTGGCCTTGATAGAATTACTACCACCCCCTAAGCTGTCATGGAGAAAAATAGGTATGGGAATTCCTTCGCACCTCCACGAAGAATAGGCTTTAATAATTTTGTGAACAAATACGGTGCGGAAGACAACCCGAAAGGTAAAACTGGGAACTGAAAATACTTCACGACACCATCGCCAAAATCCCAGGAGAAAGCTAAGTATTTACGGTGATCGGGAAAAATTTCAACGTGATGATAACCGGACTTCAAGTCGAACTTGAAAAGAAAAAACCCTTGAGAGAAAATTTGAAGGGCAACCAATACATCTTCGCATCTAAATTTCACTTAAAAACATGCCTCAAATCAAGAATTAATCTCTTCTTGCCTGAAGGCTGAATGGAGACAGAAAGTGGATTAATGATATCCGGCTTGTGATCAAGAATCTCAACACAATTAGTTCTTAACAGGTCGAAAATAGCCTCAGAAACAAAATGACTATGGGTAACAGCAGAGAGATTGTTAGGACTAACTTTGGGGGGCGGAAGAGTCACAAAAGGAATTTTATAACCGTCATGGACAATGCTTAATATGAACCCCGAAGTGCCTAATTTCACCCATTGATCATAGCACAAAGACAAAGGACCACGAACCGAAGGGCCGTTATATTGCCCTGAGGTAAACTCATAATTTAACAGCGACCTTATTTCTACTGCCTTATCAGAGTGATCTGAGTTTGAAAAATCATCATCAGAAAAGTCACTAGAGCTATTTGAAACAATGGAATTGACTACACCTTGAAAATTTTCTGGATCGCCGGCGGCTAGTCATTGGCCGGTGGTTGACTTTGCAATGATAGGACACTGAGGAGTCTCTGAATAATCATTATTATACAGATCACTACGCTAGCTACCAGTAAATGTCTCCTGATTTTTTTACTTTTGTCCCACTCCATTTTATTTTATTTCATAATCTGTAGGGGAGCCAATTACAATTCCAAAACGTATTAAAGTGAAAATACCATGGTCTAAAGCAGATAGAAAGGCCAAAGGTATGTATATTAGTACTTATTGAATTATTCCTTCTTTTGTATGTTGTGCATAGGGGCACATGCTAACCATCTTCACCTTCTAGCATTATATTTCAACTCACCAATGGCTTGCTTTCAGCTGGCTCAATTATTGCAAACAAGGTCGTGCCAGTTAAGATCCTGATCATTTTTGAAATTTTCAGCTTTCTTTTTCACAACTGTTTAACTGAGTTGTGAACATAACTGTCAATGCTAGGGATCTTCACTTGTTAAAGCTTTCTTCCACTGTTTCAATATTATGAAGTCCATACATTCACTTTGGCTTTTTTGTTCCTTTTTTCTTTTTGTTTCAAATTTTCCAAAGATGCCAACTGGTACAGTGGAACCCTGCTCTCAAATATCCGCTTCATACAGACGCAGACAGTTTTGGTTGTCCTGATGAAACACTCATATGTTGTCTGTAAAAGTAACCTGCTTATGTGCACAGGTTAATATGGACAACTGACACCTTTTTGCACCCAAAACACAAAATATAAATAATCTCATATTACCTCAACCTTGCTTTATGGACACTGGTTAT